>NC_072451.1:13884324-13894324 GCF_027596085.1 Anoplopoma fimbria
GTGTGTGTGTGTGTGTGTGTGTGTGCGTGTGCGCGCGCGTGTGTGTGCGCGCGCGTGTGTGTGTGTTCATACACTCTTTGTACACTTACAAGGACTAGATATACTCAAAGTATTTGCAGGTCATATTTTATTTTTTGATCTAGGTTTAGGATTTCAATTGAAATATGGGATATGGGAACCCATGCAGTTGGCTGCAAGATGAACAGGATATAATTGTTTGTAATTTTTGGTGGTTTGACTAAGTTAAGTATGGCAAACAACACGGGAAAAAATCACTCTTCGGTTGGATGGACAGAAGGCAGGTTGGATGCATTTTGATTTTTGGGACGGATTAAGCAAACGAGAGATATCTTGTTCATCAGTTTTACAGGTATACATTTTAACTGGACTGTGCGAGGCTAACGGTTTCCCTGTTTGTTGGTGTCTTTATGCTAAAGTAAGCTAAGCGTCTGCTAGCTCTATCGTCTCTTCTAACTTGAAAAAAGTAAACTAAAAGAAAATTAGAGTAATACCCAAAGTGTCAAATTATTCTTTTAAGGGATCCCACGCCAAAATGTTGGACTAAAATTTGGATTAGAATACCTGTGTCGAACATTGTCAGCCGATTGATGGGCCTTAACAGCGGTTATCAGCTTGATAGTTAAGGGTTAGAAGGGTCCTACTTGAAGGTTCAGAAGGCGTTTATCATCTATTCACATAGTTGATCACCAATACGGATACAAGAAGATGACACTGAACTCTAGTGGCCATAGTGATTGTGACGGGAGCAAAGGAGGAAGTCAGGTGATGTAGAATAGAGCACGACAATGTTCACATGGGGTGGCGACGGGACACAGGACCTTAGTTCGGTGGGGGCTTCTGTTTGTGTCCTGTGTAGAAAACTCAACGTTGACTTATTCTCCCATACTTTTGTTACGTAATTTACGTACTTAACTTACGCAACGTACGTAAGTAACGTACGTAAGTAACGTACGTAAGTAACGTACGTAAGTTATGTACTTATTTTAACCCAAACCACAATCTTTTCCTGAATCTAACCGTGGAGCTATGTTGCCTAAACATACAGTTATGTTTCCATTCACATCACTAAATTACAATTTTGCGACGTGCAGTTTGGCCAGTCCGAAACCATTAGAATGGTAGTGACGACCACTGACAACGCCCATTCAGTCTGCTGATAACGTTCAGAATGGCTGATTAGATGTAAGAGTTGAAATCGTTCATGTTACTGAGAGTTTAATTTAAGAAAAAAGGACACTAATTTGACCTAGTATTACCAGTGTGCGTGTGTATGTTTGCTTAGCCGAGCATGTATGTGTGCACAGTCTCACCTCAGTACACTACAGAGGCTGTGTAAGTGTTTTAACTTTGCCTCCATTAGCAAAATGTTATGATTTATGCAGTTGCTGGCAGACTAATATCTTTAGAAGTTTTTTTTTTCCTTTATCTTGTAGCTGGGAAGCCGATTCATCTTAAAGAGTGATGAGGGGAGTTTGCTCTCTATGCAAAACGCATTAAAGCTAAATGAGGAGTCTATTACTCAAATCTGGCTGATAATCCGTTAGCTAAAGACCCCTGGCCGCTAACTAAGCAGATTAAGATATGTCATCGCCACGGCGACCAGGGTGGCAATAGTACACTACTTACATTCTCACACACACACACACAGATACACACACATAGAGTAAGACCTTGCTGAGTATATCATATACATCCACGGCTCTGCTTGGCATTCTGCACACACACACACAGTCTCACATATGCACATAATGTTGGTCGGTTAATCCCATACTTTCTCACACACACACACACACACACACACACACACACACACACACACACACACACACACACACACACACACACACACACGTCGTCAACACCCACACCACTTATCTACATACAGTGTCTCCTTGCCAACTCACTTCATAGAATTAATTCTCTCCTCTCCGCCCACTCTGTTGTGCTGTTTGTGTGCTGTTTGTGTGTGTGTGTGTGTGTGTGTGTGTGTGTGTGTGTGTGTGTGTGTGTGTGTGTGTGTGTGTGTGTGTGTTTGTGTGTGTGTGTGTGTGAAAGAAATGCACAGGGGACTCATGAAGAGGTGTTTGTATGAACACGGACAATTTATCATGGCTTGATTAACATACAAGATTTTTATCTCCCCCTCGCGCTCTCTCTCTCTCTCTCTCTCTCTCCCTGTGCTTTGGTCCTGTGGTGATAATTACAAATAATTTATTCCTACTGGTTAATTAACTGATATTCTTTGCACATAGTCCTGAAAATACAGGAAACATTTTGAGCATAGCTCAGAGTAAAGCAGAGGCAGTTGATTTTGCTGTAGTTTTTTCCAAACAAAACTATAAAAAGTGGCATGTGTGATGGCATCAGGTTTTTTTTAACCTAATGAAATTCCGATGCTAAAATAATCTGGACTTCAACATGCAAGGCCTTTATCGTCCTTTATTTACACCCTTAATGGCCGGCTGTGGCACATGAGGTAGAGCGCTTGTCCCGTAACCACAAGGTTGGTGGTTCAAACCCCTCTACCAGCAACATGCCAAGGTGTCCTTGAGCAAGACACCCAACCCCAAGTTGCTCCCCTGCTTCATTGCAGCCCACTGCTCCTCTGGGATGGATTAAATGCAGAGAAATAATTTCCCCATTGTGGGACTAATAAAGGCTTTATTATTATTATTAATATTTCAAATTCTTAGTGTGCGAGTACGTGAGGGTTCGCTTTTCATGAAAGTTGTCACCAGAGGGTGTACACATTGGCTCTGTGCATATAGCCAATTTGCACGTAGTGATCACTAAACTACACGTGGTAGTGTAGTGATCTATTACGTGTGTGTGGAACTACTGCGCGTCAGTGGTGTCCTCAAATGTCCATGTACACGCCCATTTGGGAGAATAACCGAGGCTCAATGCCCTTTCCCCTCAGCAGTAACTTCCAGCTCTAATACAGTGAACAGTGAGGCGGATATCTATGAGATAAAATCGTGCTGGAATATACGCATGCATTGTTTCCTGTGAATATCTTGTACCTAGGTAGGCAATCTGAATCCGGTGCCGAAATGGCAGACTCCGCCACTACCAATATTAATTACCATTAGGGTTAATTACTGAATGTAAACGCGCTGTAATACAGACCGTAAATAGGATCAAAAATGGGGATGGATTTCTTGAAAAATCATAGGGATATGAAGTAGTTTGGTATGGAAAATAAATAAATAAAATGTGAAAAATGTAAAACAACATAACATGCTGAGATATTGACGCAGGAAGCGCCTGATACCAAATTGTACATCGTGTATCCTGGTGGCCTCAGGATTTAAGATGCTGACCATATAATTGCAGCATGTCTGATTCAAGCCCCATGTTACATGGGAATTATATTATTTTAACTATATGTGTATTAAAAACTTTGTGTATTCTCATGCTTGTACCACCCACTACATATAGGCCTCTGCATGCAAAAGCAGCCACCAGTATTGGCATCTGGGAAAATAAGTTGTTCAGGGCAGACTGTGCCCAGTGTTGTGCACACGGTGCCTCGGTGTGGAGCCCAGCTGCAGACTGTCGATGGCCCAGGGCAGACATCAGTGTCCACATCACTCCAGACCCTCGGAGCTGGTTGACCTGTGCTGGGCCTGTCTTGTTTCCAACGACCGTTTGTTACTAATTAATGGACTGGAGCCCATTCTCTGGCGCTGAGTGCAACACAAACCGCATGCATTAAACATGACCGTGCCTCCCTCTGCTGCCAGAGCCGGGGAAGACAGAAAGATGGAGAGAGAGAGAGAGAGAGAGAAAGTTGGGGAGAGAGGGAGACAGAGAGATAGAGAGAAAGAGGTGACAGAGAACAACATGCACCTGTAACACCACAGGTGACTTTAATTTAAAAAAATACACGAGAACAAACGTACCAACAATTTCATTGCAAAGTAAGAACTATGCTTTCGCTGCTGTTTGACAATTCAAGTGCTGCATCAGGTAAAATCGAAATACGTTTCAAACGAATATCGGTATATATTTTGGTACTGATTTTTAATATGAATGCATAACTTTTTTATCAAGATGTTTGGTTATTTTTCTGATGGAGATGTCCTCTCACCTTTAACAACTGCAGTTTTCATATTAGCTGGCACAAAAAACACTTAAGGTGCCTGAGGAAAGGCCTTCTCCAGAGATTGGACTTGCCCTTTAAGACTGAAGGCGTCCTCGATGGCCATCATCTCACAATGCAGGTACACGCACTCGACGAAACACACACACACACACTGTAACACACGTTAATGCATAAATTGCCATTATCTGAGCTGCCGCCGGTGACAGAAGTGCCCCCACCAAGATCACCTCAGCTGACAAAAGTTAATTTGCACTAATGATGTTTTACTCCTCTCATTACCTTAAATCATCTCCTTCCCCTCCCCCTCCCTCCCCCCCACCCGCGAAGAGGGATGCAAATGGAAAAGTGCAAAGACAGAGAGAGAGAGGGAGAGCCAAAGTGGAATAAGTGAGACACAGTGAGATACGCAGTGGCCGAGAGGGCGGCGAGCAGTTTGTAATTGTTATTGTCCTGGATGAAGTTGATGTTCATTCGCACTGCTCTAAACAGCTCTCCCTCCGCTTGCTGTTGAATATTTTACGCCGTCGTATAATTACCAAAGCTACTCGAGTTAATTTTTGATGGAAGGCTTGTGCGCTCTCCAGTGGTTTTTACTGTACAGCCCCGCTGCTGCCTTGTATTTATGTTGCAGGCTTAAGTGGTGGACTTTGTAATGATAACAGAGTCTAAGGGTAACAAGTGTAGAGTGTTTCATGTGCAAATTAGTTTGTTTTTTTCCTAATGCAAGTTCGAGTATTATAGTTTTATGACTTCGGGTAACGAGCATTTGCTTGTGTTTTGCCAAACTTCCTCAGCCTCACAGCTTCCATTGCTGCTCTAGCTGTGTGGGGTTTATAAGGGCTGCTTGTTTGCCATCGTTGTTATTTGTTTCATTGTTTTTTTTAAGGAACAACTTACAACTTTATTTCCTTAAGTCGTAGAGTTTGGTGACCCGTCACAAATCCCAGTATTGCTCTGTCCAATGCATACCTGACAGGAGGCCTGATCAGCTAGAAAAAAATGAAAAAATAAAAACTGTTAAGGTCTGTGCCATGCCTTTAAAGTTCCAATCTCAAAGATCTCTTTTGGTGTAATTGCAGGTGTGTTTTTGCGTCTTACTTCCCAGATATCCAAACAGGTTTCCTTTTTTTTTTTTACGTTGTATGCATTTGATCTAGTCAGTTTTGGTTTCCCAAAATATAAAATTGTATCAAATTGAGTTTCATTTAAACATCACAGAGTCAGAGCTGCTCGGTAGAATCTCTATTCGTTGGTCGCATTCCATTTAAAAGATATTCAGAGCATTACTTCACCAGCAAAAACAACATTTGCTATGTAAAGTTGAAACAGAGTATGTCTACTTGAGCAGAGAATGAAGTCACTCTCCTCATGTGTGTGGTTATCCTGGCTTCTCTGTGCTTTGTCGACGTAGTCGGGCCAGATGCACAATCCTTTTAGTGCCATAAGAGCCATTAGAGCCATAAGAGTGCTGCATCGCACTCTTATGGCTGTTACCGCCGTCGTCGCATAAGCGTAGCCCTCACCCTTCTGGTCCCCCCCAGGTAAACACTGTTTTCTCTGTCAGCACTGTTGCTGTTGTTTGCGCTGTTAGTGCTGATAGCGCTGTTAGCTGCGGGATTAAGATATCAGCCGTAGCTATGTTGAGAGCCATTGAGAGTCAATCGATACGCTCTCAATTTCACATAAGCACCTTTAAGTTCCAGTTATTGAGCCCTGGTATTGTGCATCTTCCACCTCAGTTGGCTATTGGCAAGTAGCCTACTATATTAACGCTGGCCAAAACTAACTTAAAAGTGCTGACATGCATGAGCTGAATAGAAATTTCTCACATTGCTATGACATTTTGCCTTGTCATAGCAGGAAAAGCACTGGTGGAACTGATAACAAGTGTATACATTTATATTCCACAATTCAAAGCTTAACATAAAGCTACACCTTAGTGTGTTTTTACTGGCTCTCTCGACTAAGCTAGCTTGTTTGACTAGATTAGCATTTTGATCTGTTTTGAGCAGCTTCATTAAATTAGCCACATCCTCAGTAACGTTTTCTCGTTTTCACAAAAAAGTTGCAGAAACAGCCTGAAAGTTCACAAAGACCACTGTAAATTCCTCATGAATGTCTCCAGCCCTTGGTGACGTCAAATGATAATCTCTGTCTCTCTCAGTCGATATTGATTAAAGACTCCCGGATCACAGGAATCACATGTGTGGATTTCACCTTTACTGTAAAGCATCACTCCCCAGAGTTTGCAGACAACGCTCTCCAGACAAAGTAAAGTGCCAGCGACCCTTCGCTCACATCGGCTCCGAAGCCGCGCAGTCATTAGCAGCCGATTAATGAGGGCAATGGTATTAGTCTGAAAACATTTGCAGCTCATCCTGAGAAGGGAGACATTTTTACAATTGGTTTAGGGGGGTTATGAATGTGCGCATGTTCTGTTTGAAATAGGCAATGTTCATTTTTTATCTGTAATTGTTTCTGGAAGAGGCTTTTAGAGAGAGATGAGTTAAGATTCTATTAGAATCCACCGCTCACTTCCTTCCTTCCTTTCTTTCTCTCTGTCTCTCTTTCTTTTCTCAGAACCCTTTGTTTTTTTATTCCTGCTGACGTTACGAAGGGTAAAGTGAAACTTTGGAGGTGACATTTGAATTGCATATTGATAGAAAATGAATTGTCAAGTATTGCCCCGATGTATAAAATAGGAAAGAATGTTGCTTTTACAGCTGCGATTAAATGAACGATTGAACATAAAGGTAAGAATCTTTCAGGCTGGTTGTCGTCTGTGGTAACATTCGCTTCCATCTGACGCCTTTCATGATACTCAGCTCGTAAAAGGCTTTGAAGACGTTTCCTCTTTGTTGTCTGCACGTATCAGTTTCATCCCTGATCATCATTATGTTAGTAGCTGGGAGCAAGTCTGATGTCGACCTGAATACGGCAGCATTTCTGACCGTTGGGTGACACAAGCATGTATTCAGTAGAACACACAGCCAGTGCGATGTTTGGAGCATGTCATGTGAGTGATGATCAGTCGTTATGAAGGGGTGAGGGATCAGGAAGTGGCTCGCGTGATGGATCAAAGGGGTTACGTGACAACCGGGGCCAGGACTCCCCGGTTGACGGGAAACATTTCTCGGATGGAACAGCACGACGCATTAAAGGTGGCATGTGTGTGTGTTTGAGAGAGAAAAAGATCAGCCCCCCTGAAATAGACAGCGTCCAGTATCCAGGATGATGTGTTTTCTTCATCTCAGGTCATTCTGTCCGTCTGTGTCTTTATCCTCATCACTTGTCCCTGATCTGTCCCAGTGTCTCTGTCTTACATACAAGTTCGTACAAGTGCATGTCAAAGTGGATGTGGGCCTGTCTCCTCTGCGTAAATTTAATATCATTATGGTTTAGCCAGAATATTATACCATGAGTCAAATGCAGGGTGTTGGAGGGTTACTGTATGTGTAGATTGCAAAAAGCTAGAATAATAAAGAAAAAAATTGAATAGCCGACTTTCTGGACAAACCAAATTGTAATAAAAATAATAGTAAGTGAGAATAATTTTACCAGACAAGTTGTAACTTTTGACTTTATTGATATATAATAATTTACTTATTAATACTTTAATGCACAAAAAATATATATACATTATTAGAGACAATTTTGAATCTTCATTGATGACTAAATATGCAATGGGATGCAAGATGATGAAATATCCAATAAGTCCAGTTTGAGTCAGAGCCATTCATTTTGAAGCTTATTTGAGGAAAAAAACAAACTGCACAGGGTTTCATTATATTATGGTAAAGGAAGTTTATCAAAGGGGCAATCCTCTTGTCTTTTGTTGCAACAACAGGAAGATGAACATGAGAAATGATTGGCCAACGCAGTGCCTTGCCACATAATGTCACGACGCATTGAGTTCTGGCAAAGCAAAACATTTTGAAGGATGATGAGCCCAATCAAATGAATAAGGCGGCTGCATTGTTTCAAACAGGGCTAATGTCAGAATTAAAGGGGTTTTTCACAACCTGGCCACACCAAAATGTGTTCCTACAAATAGCTTACTGCTGATCTATAAAGCCTCAATGAATGATTCATTAACCATTAAAAAAAAGCCATTAGTTACAACTCGTAATCCCCATTAAAAGTGTGGCTGGTCAAAATGTGTGCAGGCAGAACGTGAAGCGAATTGTAGATTTGTTGCCATTGCAATTAAAATCAATGGAAAGACGCTTGTGGGGACGTATCTGGGCGGGTCGAAAACATTTCAGGTTTCAACTCTTTTTGAATGTATTTCATAACGAAATAGTGGATTTAGTTCAATATTTCCATTTTACCTAATTTCACCTGTAAGAAACATCAGGGGATCTATGTTTGAGACTAAATGGTGCACGCTACAATGAACAGCAGAAATTCTTTGGCTAAAACAGTCGCACAGGTCATATATTTGTTTTCCTCTCACCTAATAAATGTCTTCCCTGTCAGGTTTTGCTGCCATCAGATGTTCTTGATAACGTTGAAATAAAAAGGCGCATATGATTGATCTGTTATATATTTAACACAGAGCTGAAATAGAGAGTGACGGGACACGCAACACAAAGCAAGAGGTGAAAGAAAGCAAGTGCGCTGCATTTGTGTAACATCATGCAACACCCCACTCCTGATTCACAGACTTTCCTTTATGCTCCTGAGGGAAATTGCGGCCCGTGCAGCCCATCTCCATGTATCACCACGTCCAGAACCCCTGCGGCCGTTGGGAGGGTATAGAATCACACGGACCAAACATAATAAAGGTAATTTACTGCCAAGGCAAATTCCATAGCTGTGGGCCTCCACCCCATGTTAAACAGCCCGCTGACCTTTAGCGTCTGATTTCATAAAGAGGGACACAATCCGATTAGGCCCGGACAGGAAAGGTCAAACGCACTGGCAGTTGTGGATCGGTGGAACGTCGCCGCTAGCTGGCTTGGGGACGCACAGGGCAACCGTGGCTGTGTGGATAGGAGCCCCCGTGCATGAGTGTGTGAGAGTGCGTGGGCCGTGCACGTGAGTAGAGGGTGGAGACTGTCTGTGAGTGGGTGGCAGAGGTGGGGGCAGCGACGGCAGTTAGCCTCTGTGGCCTCTGGAGCCGTTAGCAGAAAGGGCAGCATATCTGACATGGGTGGCGTGCTCCCTTTTTATGTTCCAGCGACCACACACACACACACACACACACACACACACACACACACACACACACACACACACACACAACACACTGACACACACACACACACACACACACACACACACACACACACACACACACACACACACACACACACATAGCAGGTGCTTTACCTGATAGCATCTTCAACTCCACTGAGCCTTGAAGTGCACCACTGTTTAGCTATGTGCGCATTGATTTTCTGTCCTCCTTTGGTCCCGTCTTCTTTTGGATTGTGAGTAAATGCGAAAGTCACGGCACATTGTGAAAGTGCAGTCTTCACTGATTGCTTGCACCTCTTTTTGACAAGCTTTGTTGCCTATCCCAGGCCTCTATTGTTCATTATCCTGAAATGTTTGTCTCGTCTCATTTTGAATTGAAGAACAATTTAAACTTAAAGGATTATACCCATTTATTACAATTTACACTTTACTTTGTGTATTTGTGGTCATCATTTGTATGGGTCTTGTTAACACTGTACCCCAGATGGGCGAGAATCAAACGGTCAAGCTTTCAAACGGGTTAAAAACAAGCCAACAGCTTAGCCGGCTTTTGTGAACCACTTTATTTCAAGGTGAAACCTAAAGTAAAGTAGCACCTGATATATCGATGATAATCCCTCATTGGGACATTACCAAAACTGTGTGCGAGCAAAACTACAAGTGGAAAAC
>NC_072451.1:13896824-13949324 GCF_027596085.1 Anoplopoma fimbria
ATCCATCCATCCATCCATCCATCCATCCAGCCATCCATCCCACCCATCCATCCATCCATCCATCCATCCATCCATCCATCCATCCATCCTTCCATCAATCCAAACAATCCACCCTCTCTCTGTTTAATCCCTCTGTTAAGTGAAACAGCAGTGACATCTACGGGGACTGATTTTTTTTTGTCAACCTACACACAGTTAAAATATCACCTCTGAATCATTGGAGCCGTGATCCAAAATACATGCAGCCGTGTATATCATAATCCTTTCAAAAAATATATTCCCCACAGTCCATTATGGCATAAAATATATGTCATGTTTACTTCAGTGTTCAAAATATTATGGATGGAAACAAATCTTTGTCGGTTTGCATAGAAAAACCTGTGCCACCCAACAATAAATTCCCACATCCAGCAGCCACACTTACAGACTTCTGCTACAGAGGCTTTATTGCTTTGGTTGCATTTCAGCATCCTGTTACACGCAATAATGTTACTGGATGCAAGAGAGGAAACTATGTAATGTGATGCTGAATCCTTGGATATATCTGTTTGCATGCAGGTTGTTTTCAATGCTGAATGGAGCACTTTTCTCGAAAGTCCAGCTTATACAACTCCCTCCTACTTCCATTTATCAAAATATTAGCATAATGGCCTGCTTCTTCAGTCACTCTATTCTGGCTCATCTCTCAGCTTTTTGGAATTCAATAGTTGTTACTTGGAGTGAAACACCAAGATACAAGGCCCTTAATGGGTCCGAGTTAAAAGCTTGGCTCATGTAGAGCACCAGAAGTTAAAAGCTTACACAGAGTTATCATAATAGGCCACCCTCAACGTCAGCCAAGTCGTCTTTTTGAAGCGGGCCTAATTTCCCATGATGATGATGATGATCGGCCGGACAACATGCTCAGAAACAATTAGCGCTGGTCGCTGAAGTGGACACTTTCCCCCAGTCAGGCATCGAGGGCCAGGGCATAAATAAGTCCCCTTGTCAGCCATTGCCAAGCGACAGCTAATGACTCTCATTAATATGCAAAATAGCAGCCATTTTTCTCTCCTCCTGTGTGCGTATGTGTGTGTGTGGTTCCTCGTTTTGTGCACTTGCTCCATCCAGTGCAAAGTGACCAGCTCAAGAAAATTTCTAATTGCAAGTCAATTATGTCATAGAGCCCGTTTAGATGTTCATTTGTATGCAAATTTGGGGGCTGCTGGGAAAGGAGAGGGGAGCTGGCATCAGACAACATGGAGGGCAGCAGTACTCACTGAAGGATGACCCACACACGACATGATTCATCATTATTTGGGGGGTGCAAATACTGAAGACTTGAGGGCCTCTCGGTCATGTAAATTTGAAGGATTTTTTATTTATTTGTAGCTTATTTATACTCCTCCAAGTTGGGATTGAAGCGGACAACATTATGGGCCTTTTTTTCTTTCAACAGAGGACATTTTGATGCGTCACAGTAGTAAAAGCAAAGGTCTAAAAAATATATGTAGTGAGGGCTGAATTCAATTTAGCTGCTTCAATTTCAGGGTCCTGGTATTGTTCATGCTGGAACACTGTCACACTGTTATGGCTCAAGTGCCATGACACTTGAATAGAACAGAGCCATTTTTAATGTTAGTAACAATTGTGCTTTTGCTGCTATAAGTTTGTTGTTTTTTGCTTTTCTTTTTGCTTGTAGTGTTGCTGTGAGTCATCTGCTTGTTTAATGATAATGATATCTAATTTGTGCTCACACCTATACTCCATTGAGATTTGAATTTTTCCAGCTCAAAATTACATTTTCTACCTTTACATGTACATTGGGTGTTACCCCGAGTGATACTTGTTGTGTGTCAGTGACTTCAGCAATAGTCTTTTCCTTGTAACTACTGTACATCACACCCTCAACAATTTATTGGATTATAGCAGAGGTTGTAATCCTCATTTGCCCCCAATAGCTGAGCAAATGGAAGAATTCATTTATCCATATTCATTGTAATTGCATTTGACTTTTTAAGTGTTAAGCTATCTCTTTGAATTGGAAGTAGCCTTAATCAGATACAGGTATGATATTTCTAAATGCGACAAAACAAAGAAATCTGATTTGAGCAATAAATCCAAACTGAGCACTAAGGCTTGCAGTGTTAACATAGCATTAGTGTCTATAGGACAGCCTCTGACAAAACAGACCATCATGTGACACTCACAAAAAGTCATATTAAGTTGGAATCTCATTATTGATATAAAATTTTAGATGAAGAGCTGTTATAAGATTACAACTCCTTTTGAACAGATGGCACTTATGAATAATAAACGTTTCTTCAGCATAAAGCCCAAAAAGCGGGGTCAAATAGGCAATACTGAAGTTTCTCCAGCTCTTATTTAGCAGTGGACTCACGGCGTGGAACGGAGAGCTCATCATTTCATCAGCCTATCATCCTGAGGATACGTACCCGCGGTTTAGCAGAGTGGGCCGGTCCCAGTAAATGATTCCCAGATCCATCATCCTGCTGTGATCTGATCTGATCCTCTCTGCTGTTGATTAGATGCTTATTGGAGCGAGGAGCTAAGCCATCAATATGAAGAGGGGGAGAGGAGGGTGAGAGGAAGAAAGAAGGGAGGAAGTAGTGTGGGGGGAAATGTCAGGACGTTAAGGATGAGGTGGGTGAGAAAAGGAGAAGGAGGAGAGGAAAATATGACACCCTCTAGTGGACGAGGCAGACATATATTTTTACTTGTTTGTCTGCACCTGTCACTGTATCTCTTGATGCAAACATGCCTCCCTATGTATGCATATGTGTGTGTGTGCGTGTGTGGGTGTGTGTGCGCGGCCACCGTCGCCGCTTCATCAATAGCGGCAGAATATCCTGGTGACATTGAGCAGTCATTACAGCAGCCATCAGCAGTTAATGAACGGATGGAGTCTACAGCATTCCCACTAAATTCATTATCACTGTATTGGACTTGACGGTGCAGATTAATAATTGGTTTGTCACACAGATATTTTGGATGATTAATATGGGTATTGATTAAGAAGAGGAGGTGGTGGTGAGTGTGTGTGCCAGTGTGTGTGTGAGTGTTGATATGAGGGAAAAGTGCGTACAGCAGCAGCGGGCTGCAGGAAGTCAATGGGCGGTCGTCGAAGGGAGCAGTGGGAGCAGTGGTTAGAAAATCACTGCAGCCCAACTTAATCAAAGCTGTGGTTTGTGTCCGGGTACAGACACTCCCCCCTCTATAGGTCTCTCTATTTATATTATTAAGTATAGTCTAGATGAAAATGTCCTGTTGTATAGACTAACATACTTCATTTTGTTTCTCTTTCTTTGTGGCATCACTGCAGTATATTTAAAAGGCTGGAATTATAGTTTTACCTTAGTTGTGGCATACCTGCTGTTGAGGTCAAAGCAATCTTTGTGTTTGAGTTTAAGCCGTTGAGTGGTTCAATTGACAAACTTCAATTGATGTAGGCAGCCAACAAAAGATTCTTTAAATTTGATCAAAATATCCTTGTTGCAAAATTTTGTGAAAACAGCCTTGCCAATTGTTTTCTGTGTAAGTCTTTACTCCTGTGAGAAGAAGCAATGTCATGACATTTGTTCCCAGTACCATCACTACTTCTGCCGATTGTTTTGCATGTCTGTCATAGATTGTACATAAAAAATTGCCGTAGTCACTGTGATGTCACCCATTGGTTTGTGGACTATGGTTTTGAAGCTTTGAGGCAGGCAATATGGCCATCACCATCTTGGTTGTACAACTGAAGATTGAACAAGATATATTTAGGCGACCAAAATGTTCCAATTATCTTTCATTAACTGAAAACACACTATGAAAGGGTTAATGTTCTAAGACAAAAACACGTCAACTCTCAGACCGGACAACGCTGTGGTAGTGACCTGTCAATCACAAGGTAGCCATGCCCTACAGCATACTCTGCTTTATGGTCTATTTTACTATAAATGGGCCCATAATTTACTAAATGAACTTCATGCTGTATTTAAGAAGACTTGAAAGTAGAGATTGAGACTTTTGCTTTTCAGACCCAGAAGAGTCAGGCCGGTTGTGACAAAGTCAATGTGTTGTGGTAAAGTCTGCGTTCAGACCGACATGAACACTTGGGCAGTAAAGGTCCTGACTCAGAGAGAAAAACTGTGTCGTTGTTGTTGACCACGGATCAACCTTTTGCCTCAGCGCAGTCCAGGCCATCCAACAACACATATCAAGTGTAGAGGTGGAGGAGAAACTTAGCAGAGTTGTCAAACCCAGACCCAATTGAGAATAAACTGCTGTACTGTGTCTTGACAAGCCTTAGAACTGGACATTGTGTTATGTATTTAATCCTGTTACTGGTACCTGGAGCAACACACTGATACACATTCTGTATTTTGTCTTCATTGTCTTTTTTGAAACAATTTTCAGGCATTTTCACGTATTAATTAGACAGTTTGGAGTAAGATGCAAAAAAAGGCCTGAACCCGGTGATGCTGCAGTTCATGGGTAACATTTGAACCCCTAAGCAGAAAAAAAGGGTTTCTTATGTTTAAATACAGCCCAAGTATATGTTCTCCTCGTGTGACATTATTCAACAAATAACAAATTAAATTGACTGAAAATTAGCAACCATGTTTTCAAAATTACGAAGAGAAAGTGACTTCTTAATTAATTAAAATGTTATACAAAGGCTTTCACATTTTTTTAAATGGTGAGACATTGGTGTAGCGTTGAGCTCCGTCCCCTCACAGCAAGAAGGACACAGGTTTGAATCCTTTGGCCAATTTGTGCCTTTCTGTTCATGCCGGCATGTTTTTATTTTTTCGTTCAATGATATGCAGAATCTCTAAGCGAGGGGACAACAGTTTTGTATCAGAAGCGTTCTGGTTTCCGTTTGTAGTCCGAGTATAATTGACCAATCATGTTCAAGCAGGCTTTGGTTAAATGCAGGTAAACAGTCCATGTGTGTATATATATATATCGCTTTTTCTGTTTCTGTCTCTTCCTGTGTGTGTGTGTTTGTGTGTGTGTCTCAGAGGAGACAACTTGTTGTCTATCTACTGGGCTCAGATTCATTGCTATCGATCAGCCATGTACTGGATATATGGATCCACCAAGTATATAGATAAGCCATATATTATGGGAGATCTCGGTCTGCATGTATAGATTCACCATGTGAGCGTATGGATCGACCGCAGGCAGGTTTACTGCACATTATCTGCATCTGTACCCGAACTACTGCTCTACAATATGTTCCTAAGATTTACATTTCCTTCTTTTTTCCTTGCCCTCAGGCGTTAGGGACCATGAGGATAAAAGCATGTAATATATCTGTTGGAGGGAACAAAAACATGCAAAGTAAGGGATTTCAGCTTCAAGGGTTGATTTTGGCTTAAGGTTTAAAAGATGAAGCTTTCATTCTTATTTTGATAAAATGCCAACATTTCAATTTGAACCAATATGCCACTTTGAAGAGTACAAGTGTCACAAAGCAGATAACAAAAAATAATAAGAAAGAAGGCATAATGCATTCATACAATCCCAGACGTTTGAATGGATGGATTTACAAGTGTAAAAACCTATACACTTTTATCATAGAGGATTGATATCTCAGAATTGGACATCAGGAGTTGAAATTGTCTAAACGCTTCTTAGTCACAAATGGATGAAAGTTATCTCTCCTTTTTTTCTGGCAGGGAGGGGGATTAAAATAACATCCAGTATGGAGTTATCATTGTATTCACCATGCCCCCCCTTCCTAAAACACCCTCTAACATTATCCATCAACAATGCTCCCACCTCTTCTCCTCTCTGATTCACACACAAAATGTGTAGCTGTGATACATCCATCCAGACGTCACCGGCAACCCGTCGTCGTCATCATCATCATCAGCATCTGTGGAGATGATAAAGTGACGCCGGGCTTCGTCGCAACGGATAGAGGGAGAGGAGGCCTCCCTCTCAGATTAAAGAAAGCCTCGGTTTCCGCAGGGACAATGGGGAGGAATTACCATATGAATATGACCACGGCACCCCGGCCTCTTAAGACCATCAATCTCCCCACGCCGAGCGCCGCAACGCCAGATAACCCCCTGGATATCCCCTCTTAACCTCAATTTCTCAGGATGTATTAAGAGATGGTCGCCACAGAGAGGAGGAGGAGGAGGAGGGATTCGCGAGGCAGCCACTGCCATTTTTCTCCCTCCACCCCAACCTGAAACAAGTTATAACGCAATTAATCTTGTCCAGCAGGAAAAAAAAAACATATGGCAGCTAAGTGAATTTTACATGAAGATCCTCCCTCTACTTACCCTCTTTTCTCCTGTATCACAGCATCTATCAGTCGGGAGAGTCGGGTGATGAAGTGGGCGTGTATTAGTACCTTAAATTTGTGGAGGTTGGGTGGATTTTAGGTTTCTTCTGCTGTACATTGAAGAGTGTGTGTTTTCTTCATTCAAAATAATGATGTATATGACTTTAAAGCTGCTTTATTGAGATTTTATTTATTTATTTGTCACTTGGCAGACAGCAGGAGTAAACTGTAGCACAACATTGACATATTATAATAGCTCTAGGGCTAATGTTTAGAAATCAGTTTCCTTGTTACTTCAATGAAATTTTATTTAGTGTTTATTTTGGCAGTCTCTCCGGATGAAAGCGGTAGTGCTCCAGAACAACAAGTATCCTTTAGAAAACCTCTCCTTTTACTGCAGCGGGGTCTGATAGCCGCCCCACTCAGTCCTGTTTCTGGTTCTCCAGTGCCTCCCTTAGGGTTAGGGTTACTTCCCTTACTTCCCTTACCCCCTTCTAGAGGGGCCCAACAATATGGCTTGGGTCTCCAGCAACGTAGTGTCGGTGTTGGCTTGCAGGACAGGAAGTTTTTGGTGAACCTGCATGATTTTGTCTGATTTTGCCAGAATCTGACCCCATTGGTACAGATGACAAGCATTAAGAATAACTTCATAGAAATAGCCAATCTTCTCACTGATGGTCTCATTTACTTATGTAAGTCATAAAGAGGCATCGATATTAAATTGAGACAGTTTCAGAAGCTGTTAAAAGTTCCTCACAGTGACTTTACGAGTTTCACAACAATTTCAATATGTAAAATGTTTAAAAAAAACAGCTTGTTCAGCTTGGGACTGAAAAGTATAAGCTTTGAGCCAGAACTGTGAGGACATAACAACAACCAGGGGTTGTGGGTCATAAACCAAATCATTATGAAAGATCATTTCATCATTCATGGCTTGAATGTTTTATCTCTGCTCCTGAAAAAAAAATACAGAGCCCAACAAAAATCTTGACATTTTTACGGGCTGAACCAGCATCAAAAACCCCAATAAACACATTGTGCCAAAATATCCATAAAGCTGTTACCTGTGTCACCGCTGTGAAATCACTTTCCTGTCAACAGTTTCAAATAGTTTATTTCTCATTTTTTTCTGTGATATAATTTCTATTGACTTGTTTTGTAAGATATCTAAAAACACAGAACTTTCAAACTGCGTGAGCATGTGTGTGTGTGTGTGTGTGTGTGTGTGTGTGTGTGTGTGTGTGTGTGTGTGTGTGTGTGTGTGTGTGTGTGTGTGTGTCTGTTAAATTTGTGAGTGGGTGTTCCAGGATGTACGGTGAACTAAACACATCCTGCTACCCAGGTGTCAGCTGTTTGACTTTGTTCACGTTGCACTGACCATTAACGGGTCAGACTGTAACAACACTTCGCTGACATCATGGAGCTCAAACTCTCTGAACAATGGACGAGTGATATCAGCACCTTTTTTTCACTTTAACATCTCTAATTTCCTTATTTTGTCAGGTGTGTTGTTCAAAGGGCCCAGTGGCTTAAAAATAGTGTGCATTTTTTTGCAGTTCAGTTGAGGTGATTTCTAGACGTCCATCTGCAATAACTACTGTAGCACGTGTGCAAGTACAGTAATGCAGGCCGTCCAAAAGACTCGAAAAGCAAATCAGTCCATGGGTAAAAATGTTGCCTTTGTGTGTTTCTGCAAAGCAGAACAACATTTCATCAACATTTCTGAACCAAAAAATACATTTCATAAATATGTGAACATCAGCTTTATATCACTCTGGCAGAAATGCACATTGCCACATGGTTAATGTTGTGAAACAATAAGTAAGATTTAGGTTTATCATGGTCTGGTTTAAAATAATAACCTAAAAAGGTAAAGACGTGAATAAATAGCAACTGCCCTTTGAGTATCTTGAGAAGTGCCCTATAGATGAATACTCCCTTTGTTATATATTAATTTAGTTTTAAAAATGTTGCAGTCTGGATGTGGGGATTAGTTTGAGGCGTATTGTCCTCAGTTCTCATTAACAGTGTACATGTATTCAGACAGGAAACATGGAGAGAGAGAGAAGGCTCGGTATGAGATATAAAAAAGTTATCCTGTCAGGAATCATTGCACTGACATGGTGGCATACATCTTACCCACCAGACCACCAGGATGCCCCTGAAGGTGTTAGTTTGTGTGGAGATAAGTATGTGGAACCATTGGTTTTAAGCTTAATTACAAAGGGGAATAAAACGTCTTTTTCAACCCGTGTCCAGAAGAAATCATCTCATTGTCTAGAAATAATGGTAGCACTTTACTTCAACCCCCTATTTAACATTTATAAGCAGTATAAAAAAAATATAAATGGTTAATAGAAGATGTTATGCAGCTGTAAGATACAAGCAATAATTATTGTAGTTGTCAGCAACTATAACCCTGGGGGGATTCTGGGGATGAACAGATAATGAATGGCAATATGGTAATATGGTTTCTGAAAAATACTGAAGGTTTCGTTAATAAACACTTAAAATGTCCTCATGCTTACACCTAGTGTGTATAATGTTTTATAGTGCCTATAAATGCTTATTGGGGGATTAAAGTGATACTGAAATTATTATTTTTCTTGAAAAAGAAAGAACAAAGCAGGTTGCTGCACTCGAATCAAGATAAATAAAACTTGATTTTAGAAATAAATTCGACAAGTGAGAAACGAGATTTTCTGGATTTTTTTCCATTTGTCTTGAGAAAAAAATACTTTAAAGACTCAAATTACGAACAAAAAAATATATATGAAGTTTAGTCATGGGATTTTGCTTTTATCTATGTACCTTCACTATTTCCATGGTAAATCAATGTTTTATTTCTCTTTATACCATATTTCACTAAACCTGTATTGGGGCATTTCTTCAGAATAGGGGAATGAATTTCTATGCTTGGTTGCCCTTTTATATTTTCCGAACATTGTCATCTTTTTCCATGAACATGACCTGTAGTATAACTAAAACTCTTTTTCATTTTTTACAATACCTCAAACAATTTTCAAAACATCCATCCATCCATTTCCTTCCGCTTATCCGGGGCCGGGTCGCGGGGGCAGCAAGCTAAGGAGGGTCCTCCAGACGTCCCCCTCCCCAGCAACACTTTCCAGCTCCTCCTGGGGAACCCCGAGGCGTTCCCAGGCCAGACGAGATATATAATCTCTCCAGCGTGTTCTAGGTCTACCCCGGGGCCTCTTACCAGTTGGACGTGCCTGGAAAACCTCTAAAGGGAGGCGTCCAGGAGGCTTCCTGATCAGATGCCCGAGCCACCTCAGCTGGCCCCTTTCGATGCGAAGGAGCAGCAGCTCTACTCCGAGCTCCCTCCGGATGTCTGAGCTCCTCACCCTATCTCTAAGGCTGAGCCCAGCCACCCTACGAAGGAAGCTCATGTCGGCCGCTTGTATTCGCGATCTCATTCTTTCGGTCACTACCCAAAGCTCATGACCATAGGTGAGGGTTGGAACGTAGATGGACTGGTAAATCGAGAGCTTTGCCTTACGGCTCAGCTCCTTCTTCACCAAACGGTCCGGTACAACGGCCGCATCACTGCTGACGCTGCACCGAACCGCCTGTCCATCTCCCGTTCCATTTTACCCTCACTCGTGAATAAGATCCCGAGATACTTGAACTCCCTCGCTTGGGGCCGAGAACCATGGCCTCAGACTTGGAGGTACTGACTCTCATCCCGACCGCTTCACACTCGGCTGTGAACCGCCCCAGTGCGTGCTGAAGGTCACGTTCTGAAGAAGCCAACAGAACCACATCATCTGCAAAAAGCAGGGATGTGATTCTGAGGTCCCCAAACCGGAAACTCTCCTCCCCCCATTTCATTCAAAACAGTGCACCTTAAAGTACAGATCATCATATCAAAGTCAAAAGCCTACACTTTTGGTCCAAAAACACTTTTGTCTGAAACCAGGAAAGTAATAAAGTAACCCTCACAAATGGGGCTTCAGATATTTGCACTTGAAATAAGTCTTCTCAACGTCACCGCACTAAAAAGAATCAACAGGAATACAACGCAAAAGGGAAAAGGTCAGATAATTATTGAATATGATCGACTTCTCCATTTGTCAAGCACATGTACCGACAGATAACATAATGTACATGTCAGAGAGTGAAAGGGGGAGAGACGGTGGGAGATCCAAAGCCTGGGAGGAAGAAGGGGAAGAGAGACGCAGGGGAGACAGTGATGTAGATGCATCAACCTTTGGGAGGGAGAGGGAGAGAGAGAGAGAGAACACAGGTGTAATAGATTTCTGGTGTCTATATTTCATGTTGAAAATTGGCTGGTACATCCAAGCGGTTTGATCTATGAGGGCCGTCGTCTTAAGAAAAAACCTTAGTAAATGTGTAATTTCTCCCTTGATGGAACACAGGCGAAAGGCTATTCTTCTTATTCCCCCCCTCTCTCCCCTTCTCTCTCTCTCCCTCTCTTTCGGCTTGTTTCCACGCTTCCCTCCCTCCCTCCCCTCCTCTTCATGCTTCTTGATGTCTCCATTTCATTACCAGGCCTCCATCTATCAACCTTTCCCGTTTTCTTTTTTTGTAAGGAGTGACTTTCCTCACACAGTTTTGGACAGGGACGCTGTGATTGTGGGTGTATATCTGCCCCATGGTCACCACAACTGTGTGTGTGTGTGTGTGTGTGTGTGTGTGTGTGTGTGTGTGTGTGTGTGTGTGTGTGTGTGTGTGTGTGTGCGTGCGCGTGTGTGTTTACCTGAACACCAGTCTGGCTGTTGTTTCTATGAGTGTTTGGATGAGTGTGTCGCAGACAAATGCACGAGCTTAAGCACTTGTGTTTGTTGGTACTTTGTCCCTGTTTTGCTGTATTTCTGCAACTATTTAAATGTCCTCCGTTGCGTGTCCACATATGTCTTTGCTAACATGCAAATGGGCACGTCTGCATAAACTTAACGTCCATATATATTTGCTTGAATGCCTATTTTTGTGTCTGTGACCCCCCTCTGTCTCTCTGTGCTCAGGGGTCAGTCAGATGAGCAGTGTTGTCCTGGGCAGACTCGATGTGAACAGTGAATAGAGACAGAGCAGTAGCATTATCAGAGGTCTGGATGTAGAAAAAAAAAGGTGTTGAGAATAAATGGGGCGGAGGGCTGAACGGTGCCGCACTACTGATGTGTAAAAGATAAAGAAGGTCTCAGCATTGATCTACGAGCGCGACGGCAACTAAGGATTAGATGGGAAGGAAGGGGGAAAAAAGAAAGAGGAAGCGAATGGAAACTAGAATGCATCCTATATTGAATAGGTGGGAGGGTTGAGTCTAAAATAGTTCCACTTGTACAGGATTCTGGAGAAAAAGGATCTTCAGAACACCGTGGTCTAAAACTGCTGGCAAAAACCAACATTTACAAATAAAAAATAAAAGATAAAAAAGGATAAAAACAAAAAAGAAACCAAAAAAAACAGCATTTCTGGTTGCCAACTGCAAAGCACATTTGCTAAATTCTCATATCTATCCAAAAAACATCTCCTTACAGTTACAATACATGTATATTAACTATAATAACTAAAATAATTACATATGCAATACATGTGTTAAACAAGAATTGAAATACAACATAAATACCTAAAGACGTCCCCGCTGGTATCATTTTATTTCCTGGATTTCTGTCAGGAAATTATATAAAAAAATCGGACCTTCCGGAAATCCCATTTGGAGAACACAGTAGACAGCAGAAGCCCCTCTATATTTAGATATAAATTACCATGAAAAGCATTAAAAAGGAGAATATAAAAACAACATGCCAATTAAGAGCTAAATACGTTCAGTGGTGAATGATAAATGAGCAAAAAGTGTCACAGATCACATTAGAATGAAGCTGCTGCTGCTGCTTGGTGGTGATCGTACTACTAATAATGTGAGATCAGTTGTCTCTATCAGCGGTGGGCTGGGCAGGCCTTTTAATCATGGTCTAAGGGGTGCCGAGCCTCTCTATCATCATTGAACTGTGTCCGGGGCTAATTGTGGCTATATTTCACTGTCCCCGCGGCCTGCACACCGCAACGATCCGCTGGTCTGCTGCAGAGCCACACACACACACACACACACACACACACACACACACACACACACACACACACACACACACACACACACACACACACACACCCTCACAACCTAAAGTACTGATGGGGTTGGGGACAAGAAAACAGATATACACATGTTCAGCTCAACCGTTAAAGCACACGTACACACCATCAAGTATTGAGGAAGAAAGGCTTACAGCGGAGATATTTGATTGCTTCCAGAAAAATATGCATTTCAGCTTAAAGAGAATAAAACACCATACATTTTCAAAAGTCTCTGACTGTCAATTCTCAAATAAAGATCTGTATTGAGATTAAGATGATAGATGAAGGGTCTAAAGTAAAGTTGTAAATAATAAGGCATTTTCTGAACTGTAATGTCTCACATTGTAATTTCAGCATAATGTAAGCTTCATCTCCACAGTAATATTTTACCACTAGTTCCGAGTGCATTTACTTTGCTGTGTTTTTGATCAATGTTAATCTGTGAAATAAAATGTGTGCAAATGTTTCACATTAAAAGCCTTCAAGGAAGGTCACTAGAAGGCTTTTAATGTGAAACATCTGCGCAGGAAGTATGCAGGAAGGGTAGCTTAACATTGCAGTAGATTTGTTGATGAATTTAGTGGTGTGGAAATGTCCAATATGCTAAAATGTATCAAGACAAAAAGAACGGTTGAGTTTGAATTTACAACAAACAGCAGCATATTACAAGGCGACCGGATAAGAGAGCAGGGAGACATCTTCCTAAAATGTGTCTCTAATATAAGCCCATCTCAAAGACATGCGTAGCTGTCTTAGTATTTGAAAATATACGACACTTTTCAGCAGTCAACCTGCTGTTAATAAACATGTCCCGCAGATGTTTCACAATAAAAGCCCTCCAGGGATGTGATGTCCCATAAAGACCTTGGAAGCTTTTAATGTGAAACAGATTGAGGAGCAGCAGCAGAATTATATACGGGTGACACAGGCTTTTAATAATATCTTGTCTCAAATAAAAGCTCTCTCTTAATTTTAGCTAAACAAAGGTTACCTTAAAACGGCATCACTTATCTTATATATAAGAGAGATGATATTTGTACTTGCTCTCCATCGCCTCTCTTTCCCCTAATCACTCTCCGTCTCTCCTTTCTGCCTTACCCTCACCTCGACGGGTCACCTCTGCTGCAGAAACTTTTAATTAAAGTTAGAGCCTCGACAACTGGACAACTGAAAGAGGGGGGAGGGTTGGATGAGTGGATTGATACTGCGAGCCAATCTTTTCCTTTATCTTTCTCTAGTCATCTCTTAACTTTTTCCTCCCTCCTCCCTCCCTCCATTTGTGGTGGAAGGAGAAAAGAAAAAGCAATTTCCATGAATTTGACTTAATGGACAGGGTTGTGTCCCTAATATGCAACAATGGATTGACACTCAGACTGAAAGTGCTTCCCTCTGCCCCAAACTCTGGTCTATGGACAAATGTGTCCTATATTAATTTAGATTCACACACACACACACACACACACACACACACACACACACACACACACACACACACACACACACACACACACACACACACACACACACACAACCACAAGGCATTTTGATACTTGGAGTGTTTTGACTTGTTTGTGGAAACCAAACTGTATTTGCGGCAAGTTAATGTACAACCCTCTCAGTCTAGAGTGATTTCCCATAGTCATTAAACAACAATTTGGTCAGTGTGAAAGCATTACACTTTCACACCATGTTTACTTAACCTTGATAAAGGACCGGGGTTTCTCGTTCTCACTGGCGCTCTAAAACCAAATTTAAGGCTTGCGTTTTACTTGTGCAAGCAAAAGTTACATCGTGTAACACTTCTCGCTCTGCTCAGTCCAAATGCTCCGATACGGGACAGCAGTTAAAAGCAACAATTGGGTTAAGGAAATAAATTATTTGGCTTCTATCAACGCATGAATTGAGTTGTGAAGCAGATGTGGCAGGCCAGTGAGAACACAGCCCGGGTAGAAATGTACTTACGGCAGTGTGTGTATATCTGATAGCACTCACACGTCTCTCTATCATCACAGATGGCTGTCTGTGGTTTTCCAAAGAAGCTGCGGTTACCGCACAGATGTGCACTCGTGTCTGTTTATGTGTGTACAATGCATGTGAACATACTGTATGTGTGCATTTCAGAGTGCATTTAGACCGCCGTGCTTCCCTGCTGTGGGTCTAATTTCTAAAACACACTCTAACACATTTAGACAACAGAGAGGCATACACTTAGCGGAGGCACCTGATGCCAAAAACACTGAGCCAACATTAGCAGCCAACGTAAAACGGATAATCTAAAAAGCCACATAACAGTGTTAGTAAAGGAACTGCGCTCAACAGCTCTCAGTGTGGAGGGATATTACCTTGTTAGAAGGAGATATAGTAAGAGAAGGGGGGGTCCATCGACGAAATTTAAGGATCAGTTCACACAGTTTGAAATAATCACTAAACAAACAGGTTTTAATCAGTTAGGGTCAAAATAATAAAGATTGGTTGATAATTTAGGAAGTGTCTACAGCTTAACTAGTAGCGCTGTGCTAATTTACAGCGTTGCCCTGAGCTAAATACCAAAATCAGCATGCTAACATACGAACACGTTCTCATCCCAACTCGTCACATACTGACGCTTTGTCAGATTCACTGGTGTCACTTTTAAAGGCACTGGTTTGCCCAGCGCACGGTGGCAGTAAATACGTTGTTAACGTAGATTGAAGAAAAACATCATGGTAGGGTTTAAAATAACTACTTAAATTAAGGTTTGGGTAACAAATCCACGTAGTTAGGTTCAGGGAAATCATCCTTGTTGAGCTTCAAATAACTAAGTAAATTTAGGCTAAGGTAACAAAACCACGTAGCTAGGTTTGGGGAAAAAACATCACGGTTGGGCTTTAAATAATTATGTAAACTAAGTGAAACGTTAACAAGGTAACATAAGTACAGAAAACATGTCACAAACAACTAAGGCAAGTTCAAAATAAGTCAACAGCACTTTGGGACACTAACACCTGTCTCCTATTTGAAAGCCCTGTGTTTGTTTGAAACCGGGCTGAACATTCTCACAGTGACAATGCTAACAGGGATGTTTATCAGCTAAGATGTTTACCATGTCTATAATTTTAACTAAGGTTATTTGCATGCTAACATTTGCTTATTATCACTTAACACAAATAACAGCTGAAGCGGATGGGAATGCCACTAGTTTTGCAGGTATTTTGTCGTATTGGAGATGAATAAATTCTGACCTTAGGATAGCGCTAAATGAAAAGTTTAAGGGATCACCAAGTCACTATAATTCAGTCTGTAAATGTAAATATCTCTCCCAGATTTAATGGCATTCCAACTCATTTTTGATGAGATATTTAAGTCTGAACTAAAGTGATGAACCAAAACGACAGACATTGCAATCCTAGCAACTAACATGGCTTTAAATAATAAAAGGTATCTTGGACTTTTGGATTCTTCCGAAATTATCATCAGTGTGCTCGCTCTGGTTGGAGTAGTTTTGTGGTCATTCTTTAACCTTAGTTTGAAACCATTAGTTTCCTGTTTTTTTTGGTTCCACATGAGAAAAAACAGATAATGAATTATTTTGTGGTGTTTTTGTTCCTTTAACTGTCATCTAATCATGTATTGAGTTTTTAATTCACATGTTTCTTTAGGTATTCAGATACATTTTTTCTCAAAGATTTGCAATACCAAGTGATACTGAACTGTACAAGAGTGCAATGATCTTGCCACTGACATATGCTTTGAGATGTTTTGTGAAAAAATGTTCTTGAGAAAAAAAAAGAGTCCAGCAGGTCTTGCTACAGACGACAGTCAGTGAGTCCCTCGGTCCCATGTAGGAAGTATTCAGTGGAGAGATGGATGGAGGCAATCCTTCCTCCCCATCAACCACCTCATTAGTCCCTCTCAGCCATAAAGCCGTCCCATCAGGCCACGCTGTCATAACTCACTTTACGGCATTGATTTTAATCACGGCAAATGTAAACATACGTATTATCAATATCAATGCACAAAATAACGCTGTAATATGCAATTACCGAGTGGCATTGATTTTTCTTCCCTCTCCCCCTTTCGCCTCTTTTTGTCCCCCTCCCTCCACTTCAATGTAATCATGGAATCGTCCTACTTTGAAGTGATTTAATAAGGTTGTTATATATAAATATATATAGCAGGCAGGCAGGCTCCGGCTGAATATTACAGAGATGATTTTCATAAATTTCAATGCAGGGATGAGAGTGTGAGTGTTTAGCCTGGAGGGAGGTGAAACCAGGACAAAGCAGGAGGAATTTATTGTAGTGAACAGGAGGACACGACAATCACTTCATATCATTTCCCCACTTTTCAATGCAGTTTCACCTTTTGACAATTTTGCAGTTCCCGTTAATATGTGGAGAAAAGGGTAAGATGAGGTATATCACTCAATAATATGAAGATAATGTCCGTATACCCCCCCCGGTGGCTTAAGGGTGAAGACGCCCAACATGAACCACAATGTCGTGGTTTGAATCTTTGTTGCATCTCTCTACTGTTGCTATCCAATAAAGGCACAAAATAAGCCAAAATAATATCAATAATAGAAGCAAAAACCTGCATTCAATTACCTTTTGGCCACTTTGGGACAGTGGAAACAAGTCACGAACACAACAAGTTTTATATGTTGTACACGTGATCTCACATGCAGAATTGTTATCTCTTTTCACTAAGAGTTTGTGTCTCAACTCTAGAATACAATTGCAGTCGTAGACAAAAGTGCCAAATAAGAACATAGAGTCTGGCATACAGCTAGCAATTGCTAACAAACAGATTTGTCTACGTTATTCATGCAGTGTTATAACGTTACGTAACCTAGACTGCGTTAGGTACACGACGTAGTAACGAAACGCAGCGTAACATAACCCCCCTATCGTAGATAAGTAGGCCACGTCATGAAAGTGACATAGTAACGTCAAGTCAACGTCGACTTTTGGTTTAACATGGGACAAGAACACCGATCTCCTGGGTGTGAGTCTTGTGTTTGTCTAACACATCCATCAACTTTCCAGCTGGACATCCTCCCTAAACTGACTTTATGGTTCTTTATACTACTTGTCCTCACTTCCTCCTTTACTCCTAGCATAACTAGGGTCACGTAGAATGCCATAGTTGAGGTATAGGGCCACTGATCAAGCTGCCTTATATGACAGGGTTGAAAGTCAGAACGGGCTTGCTTATGTGGTTGGAATATTTTGTGGTTTAAGGGGGTACCACACACTCATATCACAGATTAGGGTAATTGACTTTAATTTAGAGCTGATAATGTATAATGATGCTCTTACTCATAAAACTAGTGCATGGAGAGTTCTTTTCATCTCCCTTCCATTTTCATCTCTACAGAGAAATGGGACTTCTACCTGCATTGACCAAGTTGTCCTTCAGTTAAAAAAAAAAAATGACAGCAAAGCCTTATCTGTTGCAAACGGATTTTTCAACTTTTGAGGTTTGCAATCAGGTTGAGGCTTGAGTTTTGTCCCAGGACAAACTGCTGCATCCTTGACATTTTATTAATTCTGACTTACACTGAGATGTCCTGAGAAAATGCTGATATTCAACTGATGCTAAATATTTTATATGGCGTGTGTGTTTTTCAGGCATAATAAGCTCAGTATTTAAGCCTTTCAAAATGAAAGTTACTCACATCATAATTGTGATTTCACAGCCTTGTAATGACTTAACAGCATCTTTGGCATAATTTAATACACAACGCATATCTTACCAGGTGTATCAGTCGCATTATAACTGTGTGTTTAAATCTTTATCTTGAAAGCCCATTGGTCAGGATTTTGTAGGCCTTTTCTTTCATCTGGTGGCATTACAGAGAAACAATAAAGGAAACAACAAGCTCTTTCACACACACACACACACACACACACACACACACACACACACACTGAATCCACCTCTCACATTCAGGTGACACCGACTGGACTCTACTGGATCAATCTGTCACCATTTGTCACTGACCGCTCTCCACTCTACCGTGAATCTGTGCTGTGAGTGTGTACGGTCGTGTTTTAGTCCCCAGCACTGTAAAATGACCTTTGACAGGTGTATTGAGGATGCGGTCCCCATTCATACACGACTGCCTCCAGTAAAAGCCTGATTGTTACCTGTCTGTACATGAAACAGCTCGGAAAAGATGGAGAGACAAAGGGCTGCGACGGCCAAAGAGAAAGGAAAGCTCTGCAGTGAAGACGCGGAGGAGAGAGAAAGTGGAGTTAAATCAAACTGAATAAAACAGATGAGGCTATACCAAACCGATAGAGGTGAAAAACAAGGAAAAGGGGGAGATGGTGCACACAGAAGCTGAAGAGGAAAAATACGGCCCTGCATAGGTGGTATAGGTGTTAAAGGAAAGAAGAAGCCGGCTGAAAAAATGATTAACTACATCACAGATTCAGTTTTTATACGGCCGATACATCTCTGCCTCGCTCACAGCACAGTCCCGCACTTATGGAATGTGCCTAATCCATAACCATAACGCCGGCGTGGCAGCATGGACTTATATATCAAGACATTTTGCTCCGTATGATAATGCTCATTGGAGCTCACATATCATCGGGTCTAGCGATCCCCATGCAGATAAACAGATGCTCGTGTCACATCTCTGGTACTTTACAAAATATGAGCCACATGGAAAGTAGTGGAAATGATTTCTTTATTGGCATCCTTATCCCCTCGTCATAAATCACAACCTTGTTAATTTCTAATTTGTGCAAATGGCGTGTGTATTAAAAAACGTAAACACTAATTAACCATGCAATGATAAATGACAGGACGGGCTCTCTGCTCAGCTGTTCTACAACATCAAAAATGTATACCCAGCACCCTGCTTTGTTCTCCGGTTTCATTCAGAACAGTTCTAATGAGGACAAACTGCTCCCCGGTTGAGCCACAATGGCTCCGCCGACTCTGAAAAAGAACTAAAATGGCTGAATGGAAATGAGAGGGGCAGAGGAGGTCAGCCCTCTGCATCAATTCTCATATTACAAAACACACACACACACACACACACACACGCGCGCACAAATGACTATTGCACATTGAGGTGTCATGGACGCATAACGGTGACAGCAGCCATCTCTCTAACCATCTCTCTCCTCTAATATCATCATTTGAATCTCTCTCTCTCTCTCTCTCTCCCTCACTCTCTCTCTCTCTCTCTCACTCTCATCTCTTAACATTATCATCTGAATAGCCAGCACGTGATGGGATGTTGGACCGGGGATCAAATTGAGAAAATGTATTAGGAAAAGTGGAATAACTGACCGGCAACCTGATTAGCATATCCCTGTCAAAGGCAGGCAAATGGTAATTTATTTATTCATCATTTTAGTTATTTTGCTGTTACACAAGATTGATAAGACAGATAATTTACAGACTGTATAGCAACCTGCTATTTCAAGTGTGTATATATATATATATATACATATATATATACATATATATATATATATATATATATATATACATATATATACATATGTGTGTGGCAATATGTCATTGTCAGGTTGCTAATTACCAATTGAGATGCAATTTTTTGTTTAATTGCCACAAGGTTGACCTGGAATTTTTAAGCCCATTGTAAAGAGTTTTAGTAGACTATGTTTTGAAGCAGTATTTGCTTCTAGCATTGCTCATGTTTCTCAAAATTTCCCATGAACTGCATTCCCTCATTGCCTGCCTGAGGAGCATAATGTCCTTTTCCACGTCATATGGGAGGGATGGCAGAGACCGGAAAAGTTTTCATTTGTTTTGATTGCAGGGTTAGCCGTGTGAGGGTTAATAATCCTGAGCATTGATAATACAGTAATGTATCCATTCATTATTTTGAATGAGGGATTTTGGCTGACATATTTGTTTGGTTCGCAGAAACGGCAAGAGCAATGTAATGATTAATAAGGCCTTGCTATTAGACTTAAAATGCTTCCTGAATATAATTTAAGTCTAAAAAAGGGTTATTTGTTTAAAAACTTCAGCTCCCATGATGATTAACACACAGCAGTTTACATCTTTGTAGCTTCCACTGAGGACACTGAGGTCATATGAATGTTTTTTCTGGGGAATTTTGGAGATTTTTGCAACCATGGCCAAAAACCTATAACACGGTTGGTATTATTAGACTCAGATTTATATTTTGCTAGGAATATTATATTCCAGGAAAAGGTGGAGAGTTCTTTGAAGCAAAGTGTGGATCTTAAGTTTGGACATAGTGCTTTCATTTTGCTGGTCCAACTTCTTCTATTTTGAGTTTCGTTGAGAATACCTACTACTATGTTTTTTCTATGTGTTAGTATCTATAGGGAAATCCAAGACAACGTTTTGGGGCTGCTTTGAGATTTAGTTAGAGATTTTCTTGAAATAAATGTACCATTAAAATAAGAATATAAACGATATAACATGTATTGTTATTTGTATGTCTTCTCCAGCACTGATTGAGTCTCTTTATTTTAATAATCCTGGGGAGGTGGGATGGCTAACTGCTAAAACTGCAGATGAACGCACGTGCAGTCTGCCGGAGGAACGCCAGGTGAAGATGGCCTCCGTTGATTAGTAGTGATTATTAGTAGTGATTATTAGTAGTGATGGAAGCTTTATGCGTGGTTCGGACTCTGTTGTAAATTGTGGAGGGGAAATTCGTCCTTGCACCAATAAAACCTTAATAAGATACTTTTAACAACTAAAACAGCCGGGAAACAGTTCAAGTTTTGCAAATGTCATCAGCTACCGTGTTTTTTGCGATAATAAACGAACGTATTTAAGATAGCAGCAATGGAGGGTGGACCTCTTGAACTTCCGCTGCTCAACAAATGACCGACCGAGAGAATATAACAGGTGTGCGTAAAAGAGGACGGAGTGCGGACACCTGACGGAGCTGTCGGTGGGGAAAGAGCGGAGTCCAGCGGGAAATGACGTCACATGGTTTCAGCTATGATGGACGGTGGACTTAAAATACGCCGGTAGGTGAATCAAACACACCCCATCCTCTCCCTCCTATGCTAAAAAAAAGTATATATGGTTGTATAGTTATTAGAGTTTGACTTTAGGTTCACACACTCAGCATCATGGACAGGGCCTGCCCACAAATCATTTAGAATTCTCCCATTTGACATCTATAATATATCTCACCAATGTGTGAGCTGTGGTTGGATGTACTCTGTGAAGAGGTCTGGTGCATTTTTTTTAAATCCTTGCATGGTCATAATAGTTCTGTGTAATGAGTTACTAGCTTTAAAATGTACTTCAGTAAGGTTAACTGTGTAAAGGTATTTTTGAATTTGATGTGATTTGATTTTTTAATATAATCCATCAACCAGTTTTGGCTTGTTGGTTAGATTCCTAATAATGATATATGCATTATTTTAATGAATTTGTTGTCCAAAAAATGAGTGCTGGTACTTGTAATCTGAAAATGTACATTTTGTTTGTAGTAATACAAACTCAGATGCTCTTCCTTCCTGATCTGTTAGGGTGAAAGGTTAAAGAACCTCTTAATGAATTGCCTGTGATAAGCTTATATTTAAAACCACGTTTTATTGTGTAAATAAGGGTGTTAGGAGGACAACCTCTTGGAGGACAACCTCCAGAGCTTCTGTCGCGTCAGAGACATTTTACCCACAAAGGTTTGCGGAAAATAGTGCTCAACGAAGGCCGCTCAAAACCAGTATTATCGATAATCCGTTGTATTATTTTTAAAGAAGATTACTATCCCTTTCGGACAACACACTGCTGTGAATGGACCTGGTGTATCTCTCTATTTTCTGCCGTGAAGCTGATACCAAATCTTGCCTGAGTAAATGACACTGGGATGTCTTGAATATATAACACAGCATTCTTTTGTAAAAAAAACCCCCAAAAGACACCTCTTCATGCCTCACAGCTGCTATCTGCCTTCCTTGAGGCTTAAACCTTCTTTCTCTGGCTCGCCTTGTCACTTGTTCCTCTCTATTTATGTTGGTCACTCTTTCTCCTCTCTCCCTCTCTCTCTCTCTCTCACATCTCTTGTTTCCTCTGAGTAGTGCTAGTGAGCGGCAGAGGAATCATAGAGCCATCAAAGGTTGCCAGCTGTAGGAAATGTCTTCATTTGCAGCGTGTTGGCCAACACCTGAGCTCCGGGGCTTCTGTGTGTACGACTGGGCCACTGCCTGCTTGCATGCGTGTATTTGCATGCGTGTATTTGCATGCGTGTATTTGAATGCGTGTATTTGCATGTGTGTGTGTGCGTGTGTGTGTGACTGATAGTCAGCCAATCCCAGCTCCCCAGCAGGTCCGTCTTTAAAATTGTCTCTGTGTGTTTTATAGCTGTGTGTGTGTGTGTGTGTGTGTGTGTGTGTCTGTGGGCCTGCGTCCCCATCCATCAGCATTAAGATGGCACATTACTGTTAATGAATGATATTTGTGTTCGCCGTGTATGTCAGGAGGGAGGACCAGGCAAGCAAAACAAGTCCTCCCCAATCACCTCACCTCCGGCCCCCTTATTTTCTTTGTCAGCCTCTTGCCTGCTTTGCATTGTAGGAATTTATTCAGCTCTTGGGCTAACTCATTTGAGCTACTGCACATAAACAGCAACCCGAGTTACAAGTTAACGTAGCCGCTCACGTGCTGAGGGGATTTTCATGAGCGATGGAACCTTTTGAAGGACCATACTGTTGGTTTTTATATGCTCTAGCACTTAACTTTCACAATCACATTGAAACGTAGCCATTTCTTGTTTCTCCATTTAAAGGACTTGTTTGAAATAATCCGTCACAGTGAAGAAAGTTACGAGAAATTGCGCAAAGAAATACCAAGTAAGGTTTCAAGGAATTTTGAACTTTTGTTTGTCCTTTGGTGATCACTGTCAAGGTGATTTTTATAAAAAAAAATGACTGTAAAATGTCCCACTCAGTATGCATCTTGGTCACAATTATTAAAATAAAAAAATAGAAAACAGGGTCCAGGGGGATTGGTATCAATTGTAGTCGCTGTCAACTGTTGTTTGTGTTAGGCTACTTGTTTAAGTTGATAGATAACTATAGTTCTGCGGTACATTGTTACCTGATTTTTAAAACTACATAAATCAATATTAGTATCGGCCTAAATAATATGACATTATTGGTCAGGCTATAGTTTTATGTCGTAGTGTGCTATACTTCAATATACCAACAACACTCTACCTCAGCAACACACAACAACCGTAATGTGATTCTAAATATTACATTGACCAACTGTTGACTGAGATGGATTGGTCATATGAAGACAGTTTGGTAGTGGAATCAAAAGATATCAATGGCTGCATGGACGGTAAAATATCGATAGTAAAATGCTTGGTTTCATTTGGAAATGATGCAACAGTTTGATATATATCGTGAGTTTATGCAAAACCAGTATAGTCCAAGTCCTAGTACAAGTAAAGTTGTGTTAATAAGAAAGAAGCTTTTTTTTTTGTATACACACTATTTTGATAGCAATGGAATTTAAATAGAAATAAAAGTCCCATTGCACCGAACATTATCTTAATTCCAAGAACAAATCTTCTCTTTTTTCCTTTTGACATGTGTGAATTTAGTAAAAGGTCCAAAGCGCTAAAACAGTTCAGGATCAGCCGCTCTTAAACATTGTATCCTTTTTTTAGTGACCTTGGACAAAATAAACCTCCCCCGCTAAAGTCACTCTGCCTGAATTTCAAAAAGTACCGCCTCATATTTCATCCACTCACTGGATCTCTCAATTCCTTCTCGCTCGCCTAATAGTTTTCTTCCTTTCCTTCCACTTTCTAATTTTACTCCTCCACCTCTGCCTCAACATCCTATGTCCTCTCCCACCCCTCCACCTCCTCTCAATTCCCCCCGTAGCTCTCCATCGTGCCACAGAGCGAGGTTTAACAGAGCTAAGTGAGGTGTGAAACTTCAAGTGTGGACTGGGATTAGTGCCAGCAGACATTACGTTTGAATTGCAGAACACTGCCTGATGTTAGTGAATCTTCTGGACGTAACAGAGTAGTTTGAGATGAATCTAGTGATTGTGCTCTGTAAATGTCAATCACAGCAGCGAGTGGTATGTAAAGGATAAAGTCATTCTCCGCAGGGAGATCAGAGGTCATAGGGTCAGGGTCGGCTACAGAGCAGCAGCTGTGGAGCTGGTTGGGGATTCAGTGTCTTGCTCATGGACACAAAGGCAGGGGAGGGGTTTGCTGAAATGAGAGCAGTATTATTGCCTCAGAGGTACCTGAGATGATTTGGTTCATTAGTTGTCACTCACCTTTAAAACAGCTGATAGTATAATGGAAAACTGCAATGGGTCGCTCAACAAAAAAAAGAGGAAAAAAGGTAAATTCAAGCTCAATAATTTTATCAGGAGTATTGATACTTTATCATAAAATAATGCACATCGAGTCTAGGTGGTATAGAAAACTGCTACATTTGAGTATAGATGTTACGCTGTGTTGTCAGTCTTTCTTTATGTTCAAATGGAGCTTACAGTTCTAACATTTCACTCTGAAACACTGACTAAATTGTCTGGAGAGACGTAGCTGTGAGGCAATGGGGACATTAACGGCCTTCAGACACTCATGCGTCTCCAAGAAGTACACGGCAGTGCGTTAAACTGGGTGCAAATCTTTTACCATTTTACGGTAGATTATCAAAAAAACGTGCTGCACCCCGGAGACAGTGTCACCCGTCTATTGCTGTCGTCCGTCAATTGGCGTGAAGGGAGGTGGAAAAAAGCAGAAATGTCGGTTGTGGGACACCAGCGGGACTCTCACTGTGTGGAAGAAGCTCATAATCCACTGCTCACAAATTGTTATGAGGTCGAGTGCTGATGCAAGCAGAAGTACGGGGAGTTTATGAGTGAGATGGGTGAGGGAGATGTCTCAAACCAGGTGTCAGTAATATGCAGAGCAAGCTGTGTAAAAACCCTTATGGTCCAACCAATTATAGACATTTTAAAGGTGAGGGAAATGTTTATATTATTAGAAATTACTTTTCCTTTTTTTTTTTAAATGTTCACACAAATGACTTAAAAAAAAAGAAGTATTGATTAAATACTACAATTATAAATAAATAAAAGGGCCTTATTTTCAGTCCGACCTTTTACATTTTCCAACATGCCTGTTGCCGCAGTGGGACAGAGGACGGATGGATGGATGAATAGACATGTTTTGCCAGTGTCAGGCTGGGGCTCTGTCACACGGGCCCCCAGCAGATGTCACTCACTCATTAGTGAATGATGTGTGAGACCAGCCGGGACGAGCCACAGTCAGCGGGGCCCTGACAGAGGAGCTAGACCGTGTCGGGAACACACCGAGGATATAAACAGTACCTAAACCACATTCAACTACTCTCCCATTTTGAATCATTTAATGTGTATATTAATAATAAGCCTCCATCCCTGCTGAATCCCTTTATAAGAACTTAAATATATATCGGCTAACAGAGGAAGACAATTGACAAGGTGAGGAAATCAACTGAACCGTTTGGTTTTAATACATGGGATGTGCCGTTTTGGCCTCTGTGATCCACAGCTCAACCTCCAGTTAACCCCTCGGTGTCCGCCTCCTGCTTCGTTTCACCTTGACCCACCGTCAAAACATCGCGCCAATGCGTCAGGCAGGAAGCTGACATGAGCTCACGGTCGCGCTATTTCCTGCGACTGTTGCAAACTGTTAACAAGCTGTGTTACGGTCTGGGGAAAACAGGGCGAGCGGTGGGCGGAGCAAAGGGAGGAGATGAGGAAGAGGATGGTCCAGGGACAAAAGAAGGGGGTGGGGTGGGGTGGGAGTGGAGTAGTGGGGAGAGAGTAGGTGAAGGATACAGGTGTGGTAAACATCCTGTGGAGCTCCGTTTGTCTTTGTCAGCATCAAGCGTCTGGACGGCTGAGCAACAACAAGAGAACAATGTTGACTCACTGTTTGGGATGACGCTGACTGGAAACTGGTGTGTGTGTGTGTGTGTGTGTGTGTGTGTGTGTGTGTGTGTGTGTGTGTGTGTGTGTGTGTGTGTGTGTGTGTGTGTGTGTGTGTGTGTGTGTTTAAGTGCAGTGTTATTTTAGCCCTGCACCGCTTTAGCTAACTCTCAGTATGTGTATCATCAAGGCTTAAATCTTAACATTGTTACATGATGACTTTTGGGTTAAAATATAAATATGATTTTGGAAACAGGGCCCTTGCTGGGATTTTAATAATTTGTCCTGCTAGTCGTTCTTATTACTGTAAGATTATTTTTAAACCTTTTTTTTCAAATGGAATCACAAAAATTGTGGGAGAAAGAACAAATATTTGGTGAGAAATAAGTAAAATAAGGTGGTTTCTCATAAGTGAGAATTCTTTTATAATCCAGTTAATGTTTCAGTTTCAGCGCAGAGCCTCACTGTGATGGAGTTCACTACGCTCCAGCTTCCACTGCAGAGTGCAGTCCTCATTCGGTCAATCTACCATCCTATATTTAACATTTTTACTTTCTTTTACTTTCCTTTTCCATAAAAAAGTACATCATTATATAAGTATATGGATAAAAGTATACTTATCAGATAGAAGTCTAGGTGTGATGAGCAGGGAAATGAATGATCTACAGTAATCAGAATCAGCTACAAGGAATTTGACTCCGGTTTCTTCCGCTCACTAATACAAACAAACAGACAAAAAAAAACAGGAGATCCAAGAGGAACAAAGGATAAACATTCAACTAGTATGTACAACATTAAATATAAGAATGCAAAAGTATATACATCAACACAAAAACACAAAATACAACGACAATGAAATTTAGATACAAGTGCAATGATGCAGAGTGCAAGCTGCTTGAATAAATATGGGAAGCAAGACTTTAGCTACAAAAGTACACAGAGCTCCTGGCCATCAGTAGTGAGATGTAACGTCCTCAGTTTACTTTGCCTGCCTTTAATTCAAAAACAACAACACGAGGATGTGCGTTCAGTTGTGTATTTCGGGATGGCACATTCATTTAAGGGAGTGTGTCACAACATCAGTTGTGTGTGCTTTGGGCCCAAATCCACGTGGCTCAGTTGGGCAGGAAGTAGCAGAGTCAGAAACGGGAAACAGGAAGTTATTAGCCAGGATGATCTGAGCACACTGGGCTGGGGAGTACATCAAGAGAACAACAACAGACGCGCACACACACACAACATCTGTGTGTGTGTGTGCGTGTGCGCGTCCGTGCTGAACTCTCACTGAAGTTCATTGTTACTCTTCCGACACCTGCAGTATCACAGCCAGTCATCACAGCACTTCCTGAAAACATCACCACACTCAGGTAAACCTCCAAAATAAAGGAAATACGGGAAGCAGCTGAATAAATGACAGCGTGTGGAGCCTTTTCCTGCCATCACTGAGGTGGACTTCACTCTCTTATAGGAAAACAAGGGGGAACCAATACATATGAAATACAGACCTGTTCTGTGTCGCGTGTGTTACGGCAGGATGAAGAAGATGAGAAAAGATATCTTAAAATGTTCTCTTGCTTGTGATTGTGTCGTCAAAATCAAGAAATAATTCATAGAGTCAAGATTCTAGCAAGTCAACCAGTGCTTTACTTTGATTTATTGTTCTTAGCTGCTCATTAATAGAACTGGGTTTGTCGAGGGTTGCACCGCATGATCTTTTCTCAGTAGATTAACCTGTTAATTATTTATTTTTTTGTTTAATTGTTCAGTCCATAAAATGTTAGGAAATACTTTAAAATACTTCTCACAGGGTCCCAGACCCGTCTTCAAATCATAGTTGAGCAAATGCTGATTCTGCTTCATAAGATCATTTGTTAAATGACTAATCATGTCAGCCCTATATTGCCCATTTTTCCCCCTCTGGCTCTATGACATCCTGGCTGAGCGAATTTAATCATCAACGAGGTCCTTTGTCCCAACGTCCCCAGTACACCACAAGTGCATTTTGACCCAGTGGGAGGGAGATACCTCGACAAAACGCGTTGTTCAGGATGTAAAGCGAACCTTTACAGTCTCAGTATGCAGTGTTTGACACAGACAAACTGTGTGACGTGTGTTTGGAATGGCTCCTCCGCAGCTTTGCAGGCGGACTAGCTGAACGGCCGAGTCGCCTATGAGCCTCGGTGTGACTAATCAGCTGACTAGCGAGCGATTCTGACACTGTTGTCACACTAGTGTTACACCAATGGAGTAAGACACTGAAATGATAACAAACACACACATAGACATACTTTCCTCACATAGGGGGCTCTACGAGATGGAAAAGCAGCGTCAGAATCAACTGTGTGTGTGTGTGTGTGTGTGTGTGTGTGTGTGTGTGTGTGTGTGTGTGTGTGTGTGTGTGTGTGTGTGTGTGTGTGTGTGTGCGTGTGTGGGGCCACCTGCCTGTGTCCTCTGTGGCTTGGCCTGTTGTCTACCTGCACGTTAGCTGGCTTTGGCTTCCTGTGGACACGGGTCTGTAGAGAAACTGACTTATGTGGGAAACTATAATAACACAAGTGACTGAAATCAGAAGTACCTCATGTGTCCAAATTCAGGAGCAATTTCCAACCGCACTCCAATTCTTCCTAGGGTTGTCAAGTAATATTTTAAATTTGAATATATGATCGAATTTTTTGTTCTATTTCTGTTGTATGAGGATACGTTGAAATATTAATTTTTGTTTGTATGACGGAAAGAAAACTGTAGTACTGTGGCTGTCTGCCCTGAATTGAAAATGAATTGAAAATGAAAAAAAAAAGGAATAATTTAACAATCACATCTGACTGGAGACGTTACCACTCACAAGATGGGGGAGTTGTCCTTGCTATCTTCTTTTATTGTTGTAAGAATGACTGAAAATGACATAGAGTAAAGCCAGCTACACTTAATATACTTTTAGGTGATCTCCCTCCTGCCAGTTGCCACCTAATTTATGTTTTTGTTGTGAAATCGTACAGATAACTCCTCTTCCAACTTGTCTATTGCGGGTCTGTCAAAGCGAGAGACAGAAGTAAATCGAAACAGGCCGTCGGACAAACATTCAGTTCAAAACAGCTGCGTCACTCGCGGTCAGTTAGTACACGTTGTCATGGACCTAATGGGGCAGAAATAGATATTTGAATAGTTTGAAGTCTTTTTTTAGAACGCATATTCAAACTTCATTTTGGCCAACTTTAGGAGCCTTAATTCTTCTAACCCTGCCCTTGACTCTCACTCTTTTTCTCCACATGTCATTTGTAATTGTTACCACAGCGCTGTAGAGGAGTCGCCCCCCATTTTTTTAAACTCCCACGCGATGAGAGGACGCCAAAACGATCGAAACCCAAACCTTGAGAACGAGCGTCATGGATAGTGTCTCTCTCTCTCTCTCCATCCATCCCCTCTAATCCTGATGGTGTTAATTGAAAGTCAGGAGAGGGCACTCTTGCGGTTTCATTATTAATTTAACACTCAGGGTAACTTAAAGTGCAATTTTCACCCACATGTGGAACAGAAAAATCAATGGCCGCAACAGCGGTGAGCATCAAGGTTGATTACCGATGCACGGGGAGAGAGGCGGGCGAGACTCCTGCTACTTGAAGAAAGAAGAGTGACGTGTGTGTGTGTGTGTGTGTGTGTGTGTGTGTGTGTGTGTGTGTGTGTGTGTGTGTGTGTGTGTGTGTGTGTGTGTGTGTGTGTGTGTGTGTGTGTGTGTGTGTGTGTGTGTGTGTGTGTGTGTGTGTGTGTGTGTGTGTGTGTGTGTGTGTGTGTGAGTGGTGTCTGGGTGGTTTTTGCTAAGTGTTCCAGACGCGTAGACCCTGTTTTGACACCTCTCTCTGTAACACAAACACAAAGACGTTATCAGCTGATTAAAAATGACACCTGATGGCGACGCTGGTGTGTCCTGCGTGTATACAAGTGTGCGCTAGCGCAGGGCGTGTAATCCAAATCATGCTTGTGTGTGTGTGTGTGTGTTTTTCTCCATGTTTAATTGTGCACATGCGCAACTCCGCCGTCTTATTACATCTAGCTGTGCACTGGCTGCGCCCCCCACCGCCCGTGCTGAGGATTAAATAGGGGGGAAATAAAGGTATATTGCCCAGTAATGCAATCTGTCCCACCAGTTGAGAGATGAGCAGCCTGCCCTTTGCGCCGAGCGGACTCGCAGATGATTTAGAGCGAGCGGATGGAAAATTCTAATATGTTAGCCTAACCCCGAATGGCTAAGAGCTAATTTATTTCAAACCCTGCACAAGAATTACAGTTGCCTCTATTTTTTTTTTTTTTTCCCTCCTTCTGCTTCTGCTCTACAGTTCACGCTCACACACAAGGGAGGAAAGCACGCAGAGCAACGGGAACTAAAGTGTATTTAACCCACCACGAAGCACCAGGTTGTGGAATTTATTCCCTCCTCCAAGTCCAAATTGAACTCCATTTAGGGTGCGGCAGTTAATTGAAAATATGCCACTCGGAGGCGAGGTAAAAACACAGTAGAAAAAGGGATAAACCGGCAATTTATAGTAAGCAGACCCTCTGCCAAGAACATTACTCTCCTCATCCTCCCATGATGTATGCCTGTGCTTTATTTTAGGCAATTTCAAGTGCTTTGCACGTTAATTCGGTTATTCTAATTTACGACCGAGGCATTATGCGGTTGATGCCGAATTACTTCTTTATTGAGGACCACTAATAGAACCCCCCCCCCCCACCCCCCCCCCCATTCGCTTACCCTACCTCCAAAACCTGCTGCATGCCGACTTCACAAACACGCTCGCTCTCACCTACAGTAGGGAAACACCATGATGCAGTTGATTAAGACAACGCACACTCAAGCGGAGAACACACATATAGCCAACTTTTGTCTCCCTCGCTTGCATGCGGCCAGATGAGGCATTCCGGCACGATGGCCTCTAAGTGGACATGTCTGTCTTGATAAACACTTTATGCAGATCAGCCTCCACTTGTTTTCCCTTTTCTTGAGAGAGAGAGCGAGGAAGAGCGAAAGAGGGAAATAATACCTCTCTAATTGACCCATTTGGCTGCTTCTCTGCCCACAGGATGGGGGTGGGGAGGGGGGCCGCGGCTTTTAATGTTTGATCGGCCTAATTTCCCCAACACATCATTAGCGGCCATCTTCAGCCTCGACTCTTAATAACCTCTTTATGAGGCGAGTGGATGCCGTTAAAAGTCTTTGTCTCTCTCACCCCTCTCATCCCTCTCCCCGGGTCCTGGACCCCTCCTCGTCCCCCTAATTAAGTCAGATGTTTCAAAATTCCGGTAAATGGGGGCCCCGGACCCTGTTTGAATTGAATAAGCAAGCGTCTGTTGGACTCCTCCGCCATTTACATAATTTCAAAATCAGGTGAAACGCGCTAATTGTGGAGCGTGGGCTTTTGCGTGAGGCGGGTGGGGGTGGGGGGTTTGCAGAAATGCACAGCTCGAATTACAAAGCTGGTGGCAGCGCTCCAGAGACGGGGATGTGTGTAAAATGCAACAAGCCATTTGAACGGAGGATTTCATAGATTCCAGGAACGCTCAACCCCAGGGCCATTCTGATGGTTCAGGGAAACCTTTTTCTAAGAGCAGCACCGACGTTTTCTTACGCATTGCATCCTAATAATGGGTCATTCCTCGCAAGCTAATGCGCAGAGCGACACGCCACCTATTCCTATTCGTTTAGCATTAGCAGCAGCTCGAATGTTGCTCGTTAAGAAATTAAAAAAGGAAAGAAACTCATCAGCTGCAGATTCAGAGTCGAAGGAACACAGAAAAAAAAGTCACATCAAATCCGTCAAGGTGGATTTCTGTCAGGTCTCATTCAGACATCGTTTAGTTGATAGCGATAGCGATCCTTCATATAGCTTTATAGGATGAAAATATGAAACAACTTTTGGCTGCATTGACCATTTTTCACATCTGCATTGGAATAGAAATCCCACATGTAATCTACAGCTGTGTTTCTTACTGTCTAAATAAACTACAAATGGTCGTGGGCCTGCATGAAATGCAAAAGGATGTTTATATCGGTCAGAATCCTGAACGAGACTCAAGGAAGTTCATAAAAGCAGGAACTTCTAACACTGTACATCTAATATTGTTTTCATGGTGTCTGGTGAGTTGCCAGCTAATGACAGCATGTTGACATCCTGCTCGTTGTCTGTGTGTGTGACTGAGTGTGTGCGTGTGTGTGGGTTCTAACCATTTGCTTCCTTTGTCGTGCCTCCTACAGTTTTTTGTTTTTTTTGGCCCAGACATCACAAACAGCTGTGAGCGTCTCTGCCTGTGTCACGCCACCACACTTCCCCTACATGCATAAACAACATAATCTTGCTTGTTTTAGACACTCAGCTGATGATTACTGACACAGACTTACCAGGACACAGCTGTGTGGAGGAAGGACCACCACACCGACAGCTTTCTAGACGCAGCAATGATGCTGGATGATTCTGAGAAACCAGGGTTTTTGTTCAATAGCAACATTCTTACACTTCCAATAGCAACAGGTTCTAATTCCTCTTGGCTAAAGGAGTCAATGAGGCTTTAGCAGACTGAGTTAATGAAATAAAGTAAAGTATCTTTAGTTTAAAGTGCCTTCTTTTGTTTGCTTGGACGATATTTCCTGACTGATCTGAAGTGTTACAGTAGGGTTATAACAACAAGAGGCAATGTTGATTGACAAAGACTATTGTTCAAGACTGACTTGGAAAATTGTGAATCTATCTTTGAAATATAAATTTTACTTTTTTTAAAAAGCTTTAAGCTTTGATAACAGCCATTTTTACATAACTATAAAATAATAATTTTTTCAATACCATCAATCAAATAAATGTACCTTTTGATCACTGTATTTCCCTTTCAGAATGTGTGTGTGTATATGTCTGTGTGCGTATTTACAAGTTAATGAGAAATACATGAATTCCCCCTCGTTAAGTCCTTCTTTAACCCGACCCGTCCATGTCTCCACCTTTGATGAGGTAGACACACTGACCCCCCCGCCTACCCCCACACCCCCAAGTGTCTGCGCCCTTATTCCACCCTCTGACAGCCAGGATTGTGTAGCAGTGTGTGTATCTGATGGTTATCAGAGGCCCACTCTCTCTCGCCTCTATTTGTGCTGTTTGCCATTTACACCAAATGGTTATTAATTACCACACGGGATGAGACAGGGAGGAGCCAGCTTCTCCAGCACTGGCATCAAGATGGCTGGTCTCCGTGTTGTTAAATACGTCCGGTTTAAACAGACATTTCCTCTTGTACAAGGTCTTAAAATGCATATTTTTTCGTATAATTTCTTAATTTCTTACAAAGAGCATCATTTTTTGCAAACTGTCTTTTAAATCAAGATACTTTTTATTTTCTTCCTTTCTGAGAGTTAGATGAGTATCAATACCATTCTCTAAATCTCGATTAATAGCACTACAAGTTAAAGGAGTATTTTCTATTTTTAGGCGAACTGTCCCTTTAAGAAATATGCCTAAGAACCCGTCTCAAGCTCACTAATACACACGTTGTGTCTAGTTTGTTTGTGTATCCTCTGTAAGAAAGTGCCAAGAGGATTCAATACCCTTCGATGTTCAATTCATTGAATGCATCATTTAGTTCATATGCAGGTACTTCACTGAAATTCGTCCCCATTGAGACAAGTATCACTGCTGTTTAAAGGAGGTGGAATGAGGTAGACTACTTCCATTAACAAACTGACTCTTGGTTTGTGAAAAAGAAGTTGATTTGCATCGGAAACAAGTGGAATTACCTTCCCACCTTGGCACCTTTTCTCAGTTTGCATAAAATAAGATGGATACTTTTCAAAGTGTATTGCACGAACACACTCCCCTCTCCTTTGCTTCCTCTTTTTTCCCGTTTCTCTCTTACACACAATAGCCTGACACCACATAGCTCTTCATCAGGTGCCGGCCGTCAGGGCCTCTCGCATGTGTGGGGCGATTACCTTGTCCCCTGATTGCCACCGCACAGGGAGGGGGAGGGCTTTTTCTTACAAATTAGCAGATAAATAGATACCCCACCGCCGTCGCCACTGTTCACCCCTCTCTCTCTCTCTCTCTCTCTCTCTCTCTCTCCCTCTCTCTCTCGTCCACCCATCCTCCCTGCGCCTAATGACGGGGGCTGGGGGAGCGGTAATGAAAAACTATACATCACAATCAGCCGGACAGTCCTATTCATGGCTATGCATTATGCTCACTAGTCATAATCATCTCTGCTGTGACAGAGGGAGAGATGTAGAGAAAGAGAGAGGGAGAGAAAGAAATGAGGTAGAGCAAAGGAGAGAGATGGTGAAAGGAGAGGAGAGTGTGATGGAGAAAGGAATTGTGGGAAATGGTCTGAGGAGGAGAAGAAGTTATGAAAGTGCAGGTAAAGAAAAGGAAGTAGAGGAGGAGTAGAGGGAGTGAAACTCTATCAGGGCAGAGCAGGTGCTGCTCTTTCTTTATCCATTCAGTTTTTTAGCATTACCTCTGTAATGAATGCACTGCCGCTGCACTGTAGCTCTGTTAATAGTTGTTCTGGGACTACAGCAGGCAGCACCTGAAATCACATGACCGATGTGATACTGTAGCTATTGCCCAATGGTGAAAGGCGTCCTCACCAGTCCAGTTGGTCGATATTTTGCAGCACATGATTTACGCCCGTTGGCAACGCTCAGTGCCAATTGCAGGAGGCAGTGTCCTTTATAAAATTAGTAAAAAAAAGAAAAGAGTCTGGGTGCGTATATTGCTTCCCGCCCAGTTCCAACAATTAATGTTGACCTTTTTTTCCAAATCGTAACCCGCATTTTTTCCCCTTCTTTCCTAACCTTAATCAAGTCTTTTAATTGCTTAACCTTCATCGTACCTTAAGGCCCTCATACACAGTGTGATAACAGCGATCTCGCAGGTTCTTTGCGCGTAAGGCTGTGCAAGATGGGTCCCATAAAATCTCATCACAATGAGATCACAATCTGTGTCAGGCTGTGCAATATCACGTTTTCCGCAGTGTATGTCAGATTGCGATATGTGTGATTAACAGCTGATTAGTTATAGAGAGGGAAGAAAAAAGATAACTTGCGTCGTCCACCTGCACCTCTCTTGTGTTTTGAATATGCAGAAAGTTTCTGCGCCAAGAGCGCATTTGTGCAAAATGTAGTGCATCGTGTGAAGTAGGGCTTGGTAATATAGCGATATTTCAACGTTATATGAGACAAGATATCATCTTAGATCTTGAATACCAAAAAACAGCATGTTTTTTAAGGCTGCATTACACTAAAGGGATTTTCTGAACTTACCAGACTTTTCTAGCTGTTCTAACTATATTTACCTTTACCCACTGATGCATTATATTCAAATTATTACTGATGATTATCAAAACTGTCATTGCGTTACTATTTTTTAAAAGCACCAATGTTTAACACTACAATATCATCCCCATATTGATATTGAGATTTGAGCAGATGCTTTGAACATAGACTTTATATAAGAAGTGGAAGCAGTTTGGAGATTTGGTCCTCGCCATCTTGGATTACGGCCGTCACAATCTTGGCTTTTTTACAACCAGTGAACAGAAGTTATCGTATTTGGAATAGAAAGGAGTGACGTAGAAACGTTGTATAAGGCTCTGGTAGCGACCTGTCAATCACAGTAAGCCCGCCCTAAACCATACTCTGCTTCATGGTGTAAATGAGACCATCATTTACTAAATGAACATCATGCTGTATTGAAAAAGACTTGAAACTACAGATTGAGACCATAAACTCATGTTTACAAGAAGTAGGGTCATTTTCTCATAGACTTCCAAACAATCAGACTTCTTTTTACAACCAGAGGAGTCGCCCCCTGCTGGCCAGTAGAAATAATGCAAGTTTAATGCACTTTTCATTGGCTGCACTCGTCAGAACTGGAGGTTGACGCCCGCCTTTGACTGTACAATGTTATCATGACCGATAGAGCCTTTCTACAGAAACAAACCCAAGCTGTTGTTGCGTGCTGGCAAGATTTGGTTCACCGACAGACACCACACAAACAGGGGCTGAGAGTAGACTTTAAAAAGCAAGAACAGAAGAAGAAGAGATGAGAAGGAAGACCACAATAATGCAGAAACGTTAGAGGAAAGACACAGTATTGACTTTTTTTTTCTCCCATCCATCCATCCTTCCTTCCCTTGTATTTACATCCATAAACAAACACATACACACTCACACACAACGTAGCCACTAGGTGAGAACTGTATTTCTGCAGCTCATTAACCAGAATATCTCCTCTACATTGGCTTATTTGGCAGCCACTGCCTGCTGAGCCTGCTCTGCCATCCGCCACCCTCAGGACGGTAAATTGTAGAAGGTGTGTGTATGTGTGTGTGTGCTTCAGAATATGCAGCCGCCATGTGTAGGTGCGCTTGTATGGGTTTGCATGTGTTTATTTGCGGGAAGAAGGCAGCAAGCAAGCAAGCGAGCGAGCAGGGAGGACGGGAGAAAAGGAGATTGGCAGAGACAAACAAAACAAAAGAGTGACGGATACAAAGTAAGAAAATGACAGAGGTACAGTTGGCGCACACGTTCACCCAGAATCCTTTGGGGTGGGAGCTTTGTATTAGGACAAAGCTGCGTAATAAAAGTTGGATCACATAATCACTTTGACTACAGCTGCAAAAAAACTAGAGCGGCTAAAATACCCAGGGGACAAATAATAAGGTTCTCCTATCAAACATGCCGGGGCCCGTATGTGCCAGGTGCACGTGTACAAGTGTGTGCGTTTGTGTCCGCGACACAGTGTGAGAGGAAAAATTGGAGATGTAGAAACATTTATATCTCTCATTCACACACGCGCACACACACACACACGTACGCAGGCACACACACACTTTTCCAGTCTGTTTTTATAGACTGGTCGCTTACAAGCCACCAAATGTCACCGCCGTTGTTAATCCCAAACAGCCTGCCTAATGAGACCATACTTCACACACGCTCCTGTGTGTGTGTGTGTGTGTGTGTGTGTGTGTGTGTGTGTGTGTGTGTGTGTGTGTGTGTGTGTGTGTGTGGGGGGGGGGGTCTTCACTTAGTATGTACATGTTAACATGTCTACGAGTGGCTATGCATGTTTCAGGTGTGTGTCACCCTGGACCTTGCCATCACCCACATCTCATTCCGTCTCATTAAATATGTATATCTTATCACACAACCGCTTTCTTTCCACTCTCTTACTCACTCACACACACAAAAACACACACGCATACTCACACACATACACACACAGACACACACCGAAGCCTAGGGTCGTAGAGAGAAGCCTACTAATGGGTTGAGGAGCAGAGGCTATTTAAGGTGGACAGTTTGGTCAGGTTTGTTTTCTTCCCTCCTTTCCCTTACCTTTGCTTCATTCTCTCTCCGGCCTTCCATGTATCTCACTTTGTCTCTCTCTCTCTCTCTCTCTCCGTGTGTCTCTGTGTATGGTGAATCTTGATCGAATCTGGCCTAATGAGAATGATGTGCCACGGCGATAAAACACGGCCGCGGCCTCCCGTAAAACACAGAGCATCCGTCGCATTAATTATTGACCGAGCTGGGGCGCCGCCGGAGGGGTTTACAAGGGGGAGAGAAACATCGCACTGACCACCAGCACGGTTAATCACCATTGGACATGTGGACAAAGCTAAACGCTAAAGTATTTTGGCATGGACTGTGAAACAGTCCCACTAAATCTCTCTTTTGAGAAATTGATAATCTTATCGTGATTTGACGTATTTTCTCAAGGAGCTGCAAGGAGTAGAAGGTGACAAGATTTAGTAGATAATGTAGAAAACAGGCAGTACAAAGATAGGACACTGGTACACTACAGTGACAATTCCAATAGAGTTTTTTCAAACAAGACAACCGCGTCGTTACCAAGGTTGGCAAAAAGTCAGAAAAGCTGCATTATTTTGTGCAATTTTATTATGAACGGAAAGGTCGGGAAAAAAAATGAATATGGCTTAAAGAAGCAGACAGTGTTTTTTTGTTCTGCAGTAAAGTTCAGTTTTTATGTCACAGACATCTCGGTAAAGACTTCAGAGTTAGCCAGAATATGTAGCATCAATATGTAATATACTAGCCCAATAAAGCAAAAGCAAGATCACAGCTGTGTGGGAAACCGAACCGTGGAACCGAAATTTCCGTCAAGCCAGAAATCAGACTGCTGCTGATGTCGGTATTCACGAAGCTGCTTCCTGCCGTTAGGATGCAGGCAGACCTGTAGGTTCTTATCTATCAGCGATTACAAACACAATCTTTGAACCTGGATTCAAATTTAATCTGAGAGAACGATGCATAGTGGTCAGGGTCGGGTCAAACGTAAAGATGACAACATCCCAAATATGATCCTGACCTTAACCTCAAGCACTTTAAGCTCTGAGAAATTTAGCCCAACTTCACCCATGTTGAAAACAAAACTTTTATCCCTTAATCAAACAGCGTCAAGTTGGTCAAGTTGATCAAGTTTCATACACACACACACACACACACACACACACACACACACACACACACACACACACACACACACACACACACACACACACACAAACCTGCTCGAACACACATCCACCAAGGTGACAAGGAGCCGTGGCAAACCCAGGATCGATGGCCAAAGAGAATCGGCCCGGTATAAATTTGTGTGTGTGTGTGTGTGTGTGTGTGTGTGTGTGTGTGTGTGTGTGTGTGTGTGTGTGTGTGTGTGTGTGTGTGTGTGTGTGTGTGTGTGTGTGTGTGTGTGTGTGTGAAAAGCCAAAGCCAAAACAATGGCCCATCAGATTGAAACTGACTTCACCTTGTATCTTTTGGCCCCGGCTTGCGACAATAGATTGGACAGGAAATCCAATGGCAAGCTGAGAGACAAGGAGAGGAGGAGAGAGAGGGGGATGGAGGAGCAGAGGAGGAAAACAGATTGCATATTGCTCCTGTTGTGGAAGTGTGTGTGTGTGTGTGTGTGTGTGTGTGTGTGTGTGTGTGTGTGTGTGTGTGTGTGTGTGTGTGTGTGTGTGTGTGTGTGTGTGTGCATGTGAACATCTAAGTTACAATATTTTTTCATTATGCATGAATGTGTGAGGACGTGTCTGTATTATCATGTGTATTAGATAAAACATTTTTGTATTTATTTGACATTGTCGTGGTTACGCAGGTGTGTGTGTGTGTGTGTGTGTGTGTGTGTGAGATGAGTGACCTGGCCCATTTTAATCTGTGGCAGAGAGAAGATGTGGTGAAAACCATTATCACCTTCTCCCTGTCGCTGATAACAGCTCGCTAATCTGTTTGCTGGAGGTATTGAACAAATGCATTTGTGCCACGGACAGACAGGGAGAGAGGAGAGGGAGGGAATGTGTGTGTGTGTGTGTGTGTGTGTGTGTGTGTGTGTGTGTGTGTGTGTGTGTGTGTGTGTGTGTGTGTGTGTGTGTGTGTGTGTTTTGGGGGGGGGGGGTCAGAGAGGGGCTGATGAAAAATGAGAGGATGAGGAGGTTGGGAAAACTACCCCGACAGCGGTGGCCTCCCTGTGACAACGAGGAAAGGCGGGAGAGACGATGACAGAGGTAAAGACAACACGAGCAGGTGGAGGGAGCAAATTGAGGGAATGACAGAGACAGATGAAAAGAAATGAGCAGGAGAAAGACTGGATTAAAAAAAAAAGAAGGAAATGGGAGGGAGAAGAAGAGGCGGTAAAGGTGCTGAGGGAGTTATGAGAATAGAGGTGTTGGGGGACTGATCCGGTCCACTAGTTGTAGATCATTGGTTGTCTGACTTGACCTTGACCTGTGATGTAAGTTCCTTGGTCTTAGAAGTGGTATGTTTAGAGCATCGTTTACGTTCTCACAAATAGTATTCCTATTTATTACTGTGTTTTAACAGGGCTGGTCAGAAAGCTCTTTAAAGAGGAAAGGCTTTAGGTGGCTGTTCTCACACAGCAAGCGTAGCTATACCTACGAAAAATGACTGAACTGTAGTTGGTATATATCTTGCGGAAGCTAATCGTGTGCAATCATCAACCAGAAAGTATAAAGACTGCAAAAAGTAGTACAGGGTGGGTGGGGAGGTGAGGTGGATGGGTCAAATAAACACCGGACTTTCCTCCAGGACACCGCTGTTGTTGCCACGTGTCGAGTCAACTGAGCTGATTTTGTCATTTCATTTCAAGACTCAAGTAACACAGTTATTTTAACCCAAACCTTGATCTTTTCCTGAACCTAACTAGGTAGTTTTGTCGCCTAAACCTAACTATTTGTCGATTTTAACTTAGTAGTTCAGGCTCTTGTCCTTAATATATTCAAGTTGTTCAAGATCTTTTCTTTAACAGAACTAAGTAGTTCACAATCTTTTTCTTAACCTAAAGAAGTAGTGTTGTTGCCTAACCAAACCCAGTTACATCCTGTGAAGACGGAAGTGTTGCTGGACTTTTGTAGGAAAATGCACCAAAAAATGAGGAATAAATGTTAATACATTTTCAAAGATATCAAATAAATCCCAAAGAAATGAAGCCAGAGGTTGGCCACACTGATCCATCAGGAGCTCCTCACACCCATCCTTTTTTCTAGTAACTAGCAGATCTGTTTTTTAAGGGTTCAGCTCGATCTCTGCATCAATCCACACACTATCTCCTCTGCGGCCATGTGCGCACTGTAAGAAACCATTCATGCTTCTGTGATACTGTGCTTCTCGAGTTTCAATCACTGGATTACGCACTGCCTGCAAATTTACACCAATCTCTCCAGGAAGCCAACCAAGAAGGTTGATGCCAAACCAGATGTGTTCCCAGTTCACCACAGAACACACATGTGATGCACTTTGTACCATTTCTAACAAATATGTATTCAGTTATAGTATGGCCTTAAGGCCTTTACACACGGAGGGTTGATGCCTTTTATTGGCAGTGCTAAAGCTCAGAAAGTCCACCGTTTCTGGAAAAAATATTCTGCTGCAGAATTTGTGTTATGTGTGAAAGTGTGCGTGACAAAAACAACACTTTAAAAAATATATTGACATTAGAATTACTAACACACAAAAAAAGGGCCTTTACTCCTCCTAAGTCATCACTTTATTACTCCTTCCATGAACCCAATACACTGAAACTGTTCTACTATAAAGGCCATGAACCGGAAAACTTCCAATCGTAATTATCTTAATTTCCAGGAATAAATGGAACTGAGACAAATGACATATACATTATATATTTGTGGTTCTTATGCTCAACCCAAGTGGCTGTTTTCACTGGGCCGCTTTGCTCTTGTAGAGCCTGGTAGTCAGGTGGAGGGGCAGTTGGTTTGTTACTGCGAACCCCGGGGCTAGCAGTTAACCCGGGCTCAGAGACCCTCTCCTATGAAACGCTGAAGATTGCAGCGATGCTAAAGAAGAGAACGGGCGGGGTCGTAACACCCTGAGCAGTATGTCAAACACACGGAAGGACATGAAGCTGTTTTATCCCCCTGTCTCTCTCTCGCCATCTTCCTTTAAATTCAGCCTGTAACATCTCTATCATCTTCTCTTTTACATATTCCTACTCCTCATTCCATTCCTTTTTTGTATCCTCTCTCTCTCTCTCTCTCTCTCTCTCTCTCTCTCTCTCTCTCTATCTGTACCTCTCAGCCTCTTGTGTCATCTCCTCAACCCCGCTATCTCCCCCTGCTCTGTCGAGGCCCTGGGGCACCATCGCGCTGCTCCGGCTAACCCTTGTATAAGTTTTCCAATTCCAATTCCTGCTGGATTATGGCATGGTGGTGACGAGGGGACATTTCCTCTCTGATTATATATTTGATTCAATGGCATGATTATTGGCGCTGAGTGCATGATTATTGGCGCTGAGTGTGTGTGTGTGTGTGTGTGTGTGTGTGTGTGTGTGTGTGTGTGTGTGTGTGTGTGTGTGTGTGTGTGTGTGTGTGTGTGTGTGTGAGTGTGTGTGTAGATGGAGAAGGTGATGATGTTGAGTGGGGACAGAGACCTTGACCTCACCCAGGGGACAATGAACATTGTTGAGCTCTTCTCTCTCTCTATTCGCACTCAACACACACAAACGTGAACGAGTACATCCGCACGGTCCATCCCCCAAAATCCATGCTCGCAAATTGCCGCGCTTACACACACACACACACACACACACACACACACACACACACACACACACACACACACACACACACACACACACACACACACACACACACACACACACACACACACACACACACACACACACACACACAGAGCCCTCTCCAACCCTCTAGCCCTGAGGTGAGGGGCTGTAGATGGCAGACATGGAGATTGGTTTTTAGTTAAATGTCAGTGGAGGTGAAAGTACTGCCCAAAGGCACCTCTCTCTCTCTCTCTCTCTCTCTCTCTCTCTCTCTCTCTCTCTCTCTCTCTCTCTCTCTCTGTCACTCTCTCTCTGTCACTCTCTCTCTATTCCTCGTTGTGTTTCTTATGACAACCTCTGTCTTTCTTTCACCCTGTCTCTCTTTCTTTCTGTCATTATGGTTTCCTCCCTTCTCAAACTACCACGTGGTCTTTATCAGTGCAATCAATCATTCAATCTTCTCCTTAACGTCCATCAATAACTGAGTCATTTTATTCAAGTGGAAATAGAAATAAATGTTTTTATAGAATACCTGGAACAAAGTCAATCGCATTGAAATCAAGTTTTACAAAATTGGGACTTTAAAGTGGATATAATTTATTTTCACATCTACACAAATGTGCTGCATAATTTTTTACGTCAGCACACAGCGGCACAGACAGTAACGTCCCAACGACAGACATACACACACACACACACACACACACACACACACACACACACACACACACACACACACACACACACACACACACACACACACACATACAGTATTGAGGGAAGGTAAGTAAGAACTCTATCATGATGTGTTCAAATGTAATCTTGTAAATTGTTGTTTTTGGTGAGAAACTTGAATTAATCCACTCGTTTGAGATTTCTTCATCGAATATATGAAACAGATATCAGAGAGGGAATTATTACATATTTAACCATCTAACACTAGCTCCAAGCACCTTATGATATATATATATTTTAATCAAAGCAAGTATTTAGATTAAAATTACAGTCATTTATTTACTAATCCTTTGAACTGTGCATTTTTATGCAAATAACCACACAAGATGACATTACATAATGAAAAAGATAACTTTTGATATCATTTTTGACAGTTTACACTGACTTAGGGAAATGTGTAAATACATTTTTGGGGAATGGTGGTGAAAAAGTTCTGAAGACCTGCTGTAAATAATAGTTCTTGGAAATAAAAAAATCAGTATTAGACAAGGAAGTTGAACGTGAATCTCTATTTCTTATGATAATGTATCAAATAATGATGTGAAAATGTGAAAGAGGTTGCTTGCAGTGACAAATGTCACCAGAATCTGAGGATACCCTCAGCTTTACAGAGCGTTTCAGCTCGTTGTTTTGTTGTCCTGCCCAGAATTTAACTTATTTTTGATGTACACTGTCCACAAAAAATAGTTATTGCAGGTTTTGGGACGTCAAATGACGTCACACATGACTTGATGTGGAGATTTCCCGCACTGAATAAATGCATCTGTTATGTACCAGTCGGTCATAATGGGAGACAGCCTCACACCCAGTCAGGCATGCTGGTTGAGTTTATGTGCCTCTATGCATTAATGTTAGAAAATTGAGTCATAAATAGTGTGATTTAACCCAGAATGGTGTCATAGTGGGCCCACGTTAGAGGAGATGGGCCATTAAACCAGAGCGGGGACTCTGCATGTTATAGAATGATGTTCACTTTGAATGCATGTGAAAGTCACAGCTGGGCCACTCATAAGGGAGCAGCATTGTGCTAACTGGGCCATGTTTAATACAAATATTAAGAGAGAAAAATAACTGGGGTTGGATATCTATTAGTGATTTTGGACTTGATCAAAGATGGGACGATTATCGCGGTATTTTGTTATGTGTTATGGTAACAGTTGTCAGTCGTGCAGATATCCCAGATATACCCCTGACATGAATTGTGGCAACTTTTGATCTCTGCAAATTTTGTACCTTTTCACTCTCTTAAACTGTTTTTTTTCTTTTTTCATTATAAATTTATACATTATTATCCAATGTATACTTTCTTGTTTATATTTCAAATAATTAACATCATTGTAAATAAACTATAAACTATGTTAATATTTAAACTAGGATGGTAATTCAGTATTGTTTAGAGCAAAGTCAGGCTCAGTCTGAGACATAGCCCAATAAGTAACTTAAAATTAGTTCTGTTTTTGTTCTCTTTCATATTTAACAGGAAGCAAAGAGCAAGCAGCTTCGACCTAGCATGGCCCAAGAGCTATAGCTGGTTAACGAACGTGCATTATGGGTTGCTGTGTGTACTCTGCAGAGAACATAATCGCTCACATTGTGGTAATTTCGTAAAAGCAACCTTTGCCATCTTAGTGTAAAAAAGTAAGAAAAAATCCAGGGAAAATAAATGATCAATTCCATTTGATTTATTGCTCAACGCGTTACCGGGCCTGGAGCTCCGGGGCAGCTTCCCAACCAACATTGGGTTACAATAGTTCTAAGTAATATATAAAAATATAAAGATTCCCTTTAACAGTGGATCAAATCCACAGAGGATTATCATTAAATGCTGCAGTTCCTCTAAGCTTCAATGCATTTTAGCTTCTTTAAGCTCAACATTTTGATTTTCAGCCTCCAGCTTTACTGTTTTGATTTTCCCTGCCGCTCTCATCAGCACCGTCTCCAGCTGCAGCAGACAGCTGTTTTCAGCAAAAAGGCCCTGATAAACCCACTGTAAACCAGCAGCCCAGCACCAAGTGGATTAAATTAGCGACTAGCTGGCAAACACAGTGGATCATTTAGCTGCAGAAGCACTAGATAGTAAATATTGGATCTGTAAATAGGTTCTGATGTGATGATTATGTGTCCACATTACCATCAGCGCGCACTATTTAGAAGCCATAGAATCCACCAGGTAGTTACTCGGCCTTCGAAGGCTGCTAAGAGGCCAGCTGGCTGCAAGCAGGCCGCACAGATTGCACGCCGCCGTGGGTGTCAACATGCCAGCTGCTGCTGCTCCTTGTGAACACCCGACCAAAAAGAAGAAAGCTGCTGTGCATCTGTTGCAGCCTGTGGCTTTAACAATGTTATTACCTTTTTTTTTATTCAAAAATAGTCTAAGCAATCGCCTGTGCATTTCCATCTGTCGCGAAGACCAAAGCAGAAATAAAGCTCCGATATTTGACTCACGTCATCGTTGGTTTGCTCCCACCAGCGAAGATTTGACAGCTGGATCATGCCAAAGACTCGGCAGGAAAAAGTGCTTCAGAAAGCTGGCATCCTGTCCAGAGTGAATATTTGAATACTTATGTTTGTGTGTGTTAGTGTGTCTGTGCATGTGTGTGTGTGGCCTGTCCTGTTTGACCCCAGATGTGTCAATCATCTTGGGGTGGCAGTTGTCAAACTGGTATTCACATCAGCAGAGCCAGAGGGGTGACACAAACACACACGCACACACACACACACACACACACACACACACACACACACACACACACACACACACACACACACACACACACACACACACACACAAACTGGTATTCAGAGATCATGTCCTAAAGGGGTTGTTATTGTCCTAACATGGGCCGTACGTTGTCTGTCCGCCAATCTGATCACACGGACCACTAAACCTCCACACTGCCTCCAACTCTGTGTGCGTGCGTGTGTGTCTGTGTCGTGTGTGTGTGTGTGTGTGTGTGTGTGTGTGTGATTGCCGCTCAAGTAAATGACTGACAGCTGTCACAATGCCTGAGAAGCAACAGACCGTTCGCACTGTGTGTGTGTTTGTGTTACTCTGGGATGGATGAATTGAGTTTGAGCATGTGTGTGTGGGTGTGTATGTGTGTGTGTGCGCCTCTGGACATAAGAAAAGGTCAGTATCTGCTAGCTGTTTGACTGTTTGCTACACTGGGCCGATGTTACAAACACACATTTGCCCATAGAAGAACGCTGAGTCGCAGCAGATGGTAGTTGTTACCGTGGTATCATACACACACACACACATACACGCTCACACCTGCTGGCGGGAACACATACACACATATAAGAAGACACTAATAAAAAGTAAAAAAAAACAAAAAAACAACAAGACTGCTCGCAGATTTAAAAAAAGTAACAGAGGCTTTATTAGCTTTGTATGCAGAACACATAGACTGTATACAAGAAGTGGATTTAGTCATCGTGACATCACCATTGGTTTGTAGACTGCCGTTATGAATCCTCTAGTTCGGCAATTTCATGGTCGCCTTCTTGGTTTACAGACTTCCCAATGTTGGTTTTTTTGCAAAAAATGAACAGAAGTTACCATATTTGGAATGCGGAGGAGGGACGTAGACACGCCGTTTACGGCTCTGATAGCGGCAGCGACCAGTCATTCACAGTAGCCCCGCCCTAAAGCATACTCCACTTTATGTTCTATTTGACTCTAAATGGACCATAATTTACTAAATGAACATCATGCTGTATTGAAGAAGACTTGAAACTAGAGATTGAGACCATAAACTCATGTTTACAATGTTTACTGAGGGAATAAATCAAGAGAGAAGTAGAGTCATTCTCTCATAGACTTCTATACAACCAGAGGAGTCGCCCCCTGCTGGTCTGTAGAGAAAATGCAAGTTTTAAGATACTTCCACAGTGGATTCACTTTGCAGCACCGGAGGTTGCCGCCTGGCTCAATGCAATTCTTTTTCTTCCTAAAATGTATTGATGATTTATTATGCCTTTTTACATAATTTCTTATTATTATTTTAAAAAATTGTTCATGTTAATATCTTTCACAGACCAAATAAAATAGGCTGTCAAATCTTGTGTAAGTGGTGATCAGTTTTGTTTTGTGCTGATTGAACATGTCAAACATTTCAATCAGGGTGCATGTGCACAAGGGGGAAATCTTAGGGGAAATGGAATAGAATGTCAATTGATAGACGCAAGTGGAAGCAAATTTATGTCGGCAGCACAATCTGGAAAAAAATGCACGTCCCCACCAGTGGAAAATGTTTTGATCCGGGCGAAAAAATCAGAACTTTCCCTGAAGCTTGATAGGCAAGAAGAAAAAGAATGAAATCCAGAGGGGAAACTCCAGAAAGAACTGGTCAGTGAGTACACGGCCTGCATTGGCTGTAAGGTTTAAATATACTCAGACTCCAGCAGTATCGTTTACATGAATAATACAGGGCACAAATATCACATCGGATCAGAACGCCCCTTAATGTCATTGACGTTAAATTCCCACACAGACTGCACAGATCTACATAACACTAAGAATGTACGACATTACGTTTGCCATGTTTATATTCCATCATAATAGGAATACGCGAGCTCCGGCCTTTTGGCACAAAGCACTAAACTATATCGCGGCATTATTGTTATTTCAGACCCTCAACTTCCCTCCACTTGCCTCGCTCAAGTGCGGCGTCCATTTGGAGCGAAAGCGCGGCGGGAGCTGAGCGGCCGAGGCAACAAACGAGCCAATTTGGAGACACAAATGGCCGGGCATGGCGCTCTCCCATAGTTCCACCCCGGAACAATGCACAGGGGCGGGGAGCGAATGTGACATTAGTGGGCTTCCAGTGTGTCCCTGTAGGCCAATACGCTGTCCATCTGCATATGTGTGTGTGTGTGTTTTCGCTCTGAGTAAGTAAGACAGTAAACGCATGAGAAGAAATGTCCATAACTCTGGGAAAATCCTCACAAACGTGTTGCTGCACATGAAGAGCAGCATGAATAAGTAATGAATTACTCATTAGCTGTCACTCATTGGAGGAGTAGAGTCATTAATGGCAGCGCTGATTCATTACGCTACTTATACCCTCACTGCTAGGACTGTTTCTGCTTATATCCCACTCACTCTAAATTGAAATACTAATTGATAACACTACTTGTTACTGGTACAAAAGAATCATGTGACATTAACACACACACACACTCATGCTGACATTACGTCCGCTGCCTCCCCTCACACACCCATTTAAAGGTAAATCCCAATTTATTACAACTAAGGTACTCATGCTTTGGAGGTTTTTTATTGTTATGATAACATTGTACTTAACATTTTAAGCCAAATGTTGGGGATAATTCTTCGTTGCACAGGAAAACGGTGTGAGCAGATGGGTCAAAGTCAATCCTGGAAGTCAAACTGTGATGAATGTTTACAACAGATGGTTGAGGTAATCATTTAACTGATTTCGTTTTCTAACCTGTGGGTTTGTCTTAAGGCCCTGCACACCTTTGGTCTGTGAGGAGGGATGTTGGGATTAACTGGATTTTGCCATAACAGCGGTAACACAACATTGCCGTTTTTATAATCGTAAGACTTGTAGAAGATCCTGTTGCTCTATGAAAACAAACCTTGAGAGTCACATTGTTTGCGTGTGCGGTGAAATCTGCCTCTACTTCGAGTCTGGTGAACATGTGTGTGTGCGTTGGTTTGTTTTGTGTGTGAGGCAGTCATGCCACTCACCTGACGAGTGAGAAGAAGAGCTGTAAAAATGAACTGGGAGTTGTCATGGAAGATGGAGATTATATATATACATACTTCCCACTTCCATTTCACTATTAAATCCACAACTTTTACAGACAACAGTTGTGGTTTCCTTTAGAAAAACCTAATTTTGCTACAGGAGAGGCCTTTCAGTTTTAAAACGCTCAGTCCTGGTTCTGATCCTTCTTGCTTAACTTCCCTCCAGCCGGCCCAGCAATAAGGCCTGGGTCTCCTGCAGCGTGGTGTGCGGTGAGAATCTCTGCTCCTGGCTGGAGGAGGAGGAGATCCTGCTGGGCGCTGAGCTCTCCACCTCCAGCTGGAGCTCTGACCGCAGGCCAAAGGCGAGAGTGAAGCCAGAGCTGGGTCTGTTGGAGGCAGTACCTTTGTGTACCTTTTGTCCTGGGCTGGACTGTTTGATGCCTCACAGAAATCAAAAGGTCCTCTTCTGTCAGCATTAATTAGACTAATGCCCAAGTGGAGCAGGGTTTCCTATTTGGACCATTTTCTCTAGCGTCTGAACATGGAAACAAAGATAATAAAATGTACGTTAACAACATTCGAGCAAGTGACAGCAGTTGATGACATTTTAATTAAAGAGCTGACATTCCCAGATCTCAATGATCTTGGGCAATAACTGGGCTAAAAACTTTAAGAAACAACAAAATTTCCCTTTTTTAAATGCCCCGTAGTCCAAACCCAGCAACCCTCACACCCCTACTGCTGCCAACATGGCGGCTGCCTGATAAATGGCCGTCCCTTGTGCCTATAAACAACAATCTCTTTCTCTCTCTCTCTCACACACACACACACACACACACACACACACACACACACACACACACACACACACACACACACACACACACACACACACACATACACAGAAGGTGTTCTGCGCCTCATTCTAGCCCACTAATTCCTATTCATTTAAAACAGCCACCAGGGCACGGCGCAGCCCGGCCCGGCCCCAGACACCAGCCATTCATTATTCAGCTGCTCGCTTTATGAATGGCTTACAGGTGGATGCTACGAACGGCAACCGAGCAACGCCGCTCGTAAATCACAACACACACACACGTACTTATTCTTTTTTTTTTTTTTTTTTTCTTTAAAACGTTTTTTTTTAGCCCTGTGTGTGTTTGTTTTGAACGGGGGGGGTGCAGGACGTCGTCAATTTCCCTCCACGCACTTTCTCTCGTTGCTGTTTAATTAGTAATGAGGACAAATATTTGTTTGTTCCAGCACTGAGGGAGGGAGAGAGAGAGAGAGATGTGGGCTCTAATTTAGAGCCCACAGGACTAAATTAGTTTCCCTTTGTTTGTTGTCAGAAACAAGCTGTCGAACTCTTCTCTCTCTCTCTCCATAGGCTACCTATGATAGAGATGGCCACTAGACCGACTGTGTGTGTGTGTGTGTGTGTGTGTGTGTGTGTGTGTGTGTGTGTGTGTGTGTGTGTGTGTGTGTTTGTGAACCAACACCAGAGCACGGGGGCAGCTGTTTAACATAGTCTGCGGTGTAACTAATAGATCACGCTGCGTTACATTTGTCACTGTGACACTTTCTCCCATATTGACTTACACTTCGGGGCTTTCTCCCTTTTCTCCTCCTACCTCCCATGCGCTCTCCTTCATACTCCTCCTCTCTCGCACTCTTTTCTCCATCCATCTCTGCTCTTTCTCTCCACAAATCGTGACTCAGGTTCCAAGCGGCGAGGGCAGGGTTGAGGGTTGAGGGGTGGGATCAGCCTTGCAAAACGATGCGCACGGGATGGACTGAGCGGGGTTTTTTAGGAACTTTTGATGTCGGATATTCTGTGAAAACCTAAAGGATCACCTCTGCATCTCCGAAAAGAATCCAATTGGACCTCATTATTTGCTGGGGCCATTTATGTTTTTGAGTGTGTTTTATGTACAGTCCACTGCAATACAGTGTGTGTGTGTGTGTGTGTGTGTGTGTGTGTGTGTGTGTGTGTGTGTGTGTGTGTGTGTGTGTGTGTGTGTGTGTGTGTGTGTTTTCTGTGTGTGTGTGTGTGTGTGTGTGTGTGGTTTTCTGTATGAGATCACTGGCATTGCAGGCGTGATTGATGGGACCCCTCTCTGTCTTCCAGATGCTTCCACTCGGCTCGTCTTTCACTGCCAGGCCTCTGATTCTGTTTCCACTCTGTCACTCACTCACAGAAAACACACCTACACCTCCTCTAACACATACACACACATACACACACACACACACACACAGTGATTCTGTTTCCAGTCCGTCAGTCACGCAGATATATACACACACAGCGAGATATGAAGGTGGCGTGTGACAGCGCATCTAACGGCGGTCTCAGCAGCCACGCACACACACTCCATGCGACGCGCCGTTGTGTTTCGCTTTTCCCCAACTGACCTCTTGAAGAAAATAGCTTGTTTCAGGTCGTGCTGTCTTTGCGGTTGTCAGGTAGACGGATATATAAAGGTTGTGGTTAGGATGGTGTGTGTGTCTGTGTGTGTGTGTGTGTGTGTTTAAGGGGGGACCACATTTGATTAAACAAAAATGAATCACTCACTGGTTCTGGGATTTATTTACCAAAAGCTCCTGCATGTGCAATACTGTTGATACAACTAAATCATCAGGGTGAAACATACATTCATTCTGTGTTGCTGTTTGTTTTTATTCTATCGGCCTCATTGCTCACTAAAGAAATGTGCAGGATTGCTTTACAACACAAAGGGGGAACATCAACTGATACAGGAGGAGGATGTATTACTAATTAGGACTATCATCCATTCTCTCGACTGCTTCATCAGTCCAGGGTCCTGCAGGGCCTTGTACTATCCCATCCCATGACATACAGTGTTTCCCTTTAATTGTGCAGACTGCCAGGTAGAGTGGAACCCAAGATAATCCCCCCCAAAAGTCTCTTTTTTTTTTTCATTCCTAAAAGCAACACCAATGTTTCCCCTACATTCATTCTGCTGCAAAGCACCATCGTTTGTCCATGAACGAGGCAAGTGTCTGTGGTGAGTTCAAAACGTCTGTAATAATACAAGACAGTTCAACTGACATTAGCATTTTAGCTAACAGACGCTCAACTGAGAAAGGGATAACCGTGAAGTTTACTGGGAGTGGTGTCACATTGCCCCAGTGCCTTTTATGTGCATAATTTAGTTGTAATGAAAACTCTCTCCTGGCATTAGCTCCTGGTGTTCTCCACCACTGTTAACAGGCCAAACAGCTGTAAAAGGGAAGAATTTTGTTGGATATAATTAACGCCGATTGAAAGAAGTGACTGAGAAATATTTAAAGAAATCTTTAAGGTGTTAAATTTGAGAAAGGAATTTGATGTGGTGCTGTATAAAATCATTGTCCCTTTGATGCTCTTTTAAGCTTAGTAGTGACCCTGTTGAAATGCAGCGCTGTGTAAGCTTAGTTTCAGTTTAGCTTAGCTTGTTGTGTAGCAGTTAGAGACTAACCAACCCCTCTGAAAAGCAGCCGGCTTTGTGGTTTGGAGAATGCACAGGACTAACTACCTACACACACACGCACACACACACACACACACACACACACACACACACACACACACACACACACACACACACACACACACACACTTGCATGCACCGTGATTCATAACCCAG
>NC_072451.1:13954324-14091824 GCF_027596085.1 Anoplopoma fimbria
CACACTCGCATGTACGGACAAACATAAAAAAATGACCGGGTCTTCATCTAGTGAGGACAAGAAGCTGCAGAGCTAATAAGGCAGTCTTGCAAATGGAGAAGAAAGAAACGATGGAGAGACTTCCATTCCTCCCCACTGTTTAGAGGAGTTTTGATTGATGTCGGCAGAGAAAGATTGGGACTTTTTTAATTAACCTCCCAGGAAGGGAGAATGTCTCTATACTGTATGTATGTAGTAGAAAATTACATCATTAAGGTTTCGTGAATACACTCGTCCATCCGTCACTGCTTTTGGATTAAAAGTCATATGTCAGCAAAAGGTTTGCACATCAGAAAAGCTTTTTTTCAGTGAATTTAATCGTTGAAGAATTTGTGTGGTAAATGTGTGCACTGTTCAGCCTATTTATGACAGCAATGTTTTGCACTAAAAGGGGAATTAAATTGCATAGCAATTGCATAGCGTTCATGCTGAAATTTGTGTTCTTGAATAATAGCAGACTAGAATTTTAAAGCCAGACCGTTTATTCGCCCCTAACAGCTGAAGTACTGACTATTAAGGATGTTTACGATTAATCGACTAGTCGATCAAACGTTGCTTCCCTTGCTGGTCGACACCAGAAGTACTAGCTGGTTATCAATTTATTAATGTAGACATTTAGATTGTGTGTTGACATATGCTGTCTCAGCTGTTGCTGTGGAGAGACGCCACTCCTCCGCTCTGATCTGAATTCATCAGTTGCTCCTGACTCACTTTCCCCCCCCCCGCCGCATTTTCGGCCCCCAGCCAGCCACCACCTTAACTGGATTGGCCTCAGACAATGCGGTGTTGAATGTCTGATTGAGGTTTTTAAATGAGGAATCGTTTGTGTGACTTTATCACCCGGAAAAAAATACGAAATTGTGTTATTGTTGTTAAATAAATTTAATTTATGGTGCTGTTAGATTGCTGCTATACTGCCTTGTTAATACAGGTGCATGAGGGAGAGTAAACTGTTTTTGATCGTAGTTAAAGTGTTTTTTGAAAGGCTTAACGCTAACAAAAATTGATTAAAGCAGAGTATTGCATTAGATAAAAACCTGTTGGAATTGATTACATCCATCTTTTTTAAATACATTTTGACTTTTGGACTGAGGACAGAGACCAGGTCTGATTGACACGTGGCTCACTGTGCAGTTGAGAGAGAGAGAGAGAGACATGGGAAGAGAAGTGTATGGTTATAAAACTTGCACGCTAAGAAACTAATTATTGTATAATTGATGCCAGACCATGACTTGTCTTGGACCACAGTCAGCGCTGGCCTTTCATTAAATATTACACCCTACATCAGGTTTCCTGAAGCGCATTCCTAACTGGGCAACCAGAACGGACAAATGGTACTTATTGATTTCAGCGGAATTTAAAATACAATTTGGTTATTATTAAATGTGATTTCAAATGGTTTCACACGATATTTAACATTAAATATGTGCTCAATTTTGACTGTTTTCCCTGTGTTTTCTTACTCTTAACTAGTCGACTTTTCTAAGTTCAAACTTCCGCTTAAACATCAAGAAAATCAGTCATTAGGAACATCCCTTCTGACTATACAGGCATTGGGTCAAACTCTTGACTGATCTCAATACAAACTTCAGATCTCTTTATTGTCCCCAATTTCTCCCTACTTTTTCCTAATGTCACTGTACTTTTGTTCATGAAATGCATTAATCAATTCTTAATACAGACTTATCACCTAATCAACTTATTACGGCAATAGGGCTGTGGGATTTGTTGGTGCGTTATACGTCATCAATTACAAAAATACATCGATATGCATAATGTGCGTTGGTGTGTCACAAAAATGTCTGTATCCTGTCAAACCATGGATTGGAGACCCCACAATCCTCCAAAGTGTATACAATGATGTGCTCTGTAATCTCGGCTAACTGGAAATGGCTTATAGCAGCAGTACAACTGATATTTACGAATTCTTCAAGCATTACAGAGCGCTTTGTCAAGAAAACAAAATGAATGAAACACGCTTTTAAAGTTTATTTTTGGACAAATTAATTGTTAACGTAATCGGGAATGTACGTGCTTATTGACATATCCAGCAGACACAGAGCAACATTAGCATTTATTTGGAGTCGTGTCTGTTCACCTGATGAATGTAAGTCCTAAAGTTGCTCAGTTTTTATCTCCACCAACTCCTTAAGAAAAATAATCTGAGGCTCTTTACCTGCTAAATGCTCCACTATGATCAGTCGCTTACTTTATCTGTCTGCAGTTTTCTGCTGGGCAGGTAGCATACTGTGGGTTTATCAGAGCCATTTTAGCTGAAAATGGTTGTTGAGAGCAGTTAGAAAACTGTAGACTCAGGCAATTACTCTTTGTGGGCCCTTTCACATTACACATAATCATTTGTGATAACATGAAATATTGATTAGTGCAGCTTTAAAAGTTAAATATAATAAATAAAACACATTTTTTATACTCTGGAAAGCTCAACCAACAGTTGGCCAAAAAGCAGAGAGAATTTAATATAGGAAACACCATGATTCATCGTTATTACTGGTGCAGCAGAAGATAACTCAAAGTCACATATTTCCTATAGAGGGCCCGAGAAACATTGCAATTCATTATTGCTCCTCTTTCACTAAGCAGCGGAATTATTTAAGGGAGAAACGGCGCATTACTGACACACACAAGCGCAATAATCACAGCCTATGCATGGCATATATCTTCCCACATACTCACACATGAAAACACAACATAACGAAGGGGTTTGGCAGTCATTGCATTGTGCTTTAAATGATGACACCCGGTGCAGGAGTTAAGTGTTATTCATACCATATTCACCACATCCTGTATGCTAATGAGGCCATTTTATTTACTGGACTTGGGGAAAAAACTCATAAGATTTTTCCCAGAGGTTTATATTGTTAACTAGGTGAAAATATGTTATTTGCATTGTTATCGGGGATAAATATGTTTCCCCCTTCACGTCGGGGGGGGGACAAGACTTAATTCCATATTTAAATGGCACCAAGTTTCCGTGAAGGGGTGGGCTTATTTATAGAGTGGAGACTTTTCCCTGCCTCGCATGTATGCATGTATTTACCCATTAACGCACAAGGGCACTCTTATTTGCATTTGCGTAGAAAAACATACAAATGTGAGTGTTTATTACATATACTCTTAAAAAAATCATTCATATATCATACAAATACAAGTGCAATATACATACTACACACACATACTCGTACTGTGTATAATACACACACATATACACATTAGACACAAGACACAAACACACTTATCGTACATTAATGCTCATCATTGCAATAGCCCCTTCTTAATTTAAACACACACACACACACACTTTCAAAATCACTTCTTTACACATTCTTACCCACCTTATCCCACTGCGCACGCACCATGCACTAAGACCCGTGTACACACACAAACACACACGCGCGCCGTTAGTTAATCCCGGCGTTGGATAGAGAGCGGACGCAGCCTATATGCTAATGTATCAGCTAATGCCTCGGCAGGCTCTCCTTGAGAAATATATTTATCGCTTTATTATGGTCTCGTTTCTATAATTCATAGGAAGCAGGCCGTCCTACATCAGCCCCAGATGAATAGAGCCGGGGAGGGTGGAGAGACGCAAGTGTGATTCACTGAGGTCCACTGCCGTTGTCCCCGCTGCACCTCTCTTCTTCCCTCCCTCCTCTTCTTTTTTCCCAGTGTCTGTAGTTATGGATCGTAATATTATGATGTGTTTGCGCATGGACCATTAATGATGTTGCCTCACAAGTGAAAATAACTGTTTCAGCAAGTACGGACCCCTCTGGGAGCAATCAGAGGGAGAGAATATATCAAATATTCCAACGTTATCGTAACTAGAAGTTTTTGTGTCATTGCTAGCTATGCCAATTGGTGTTCAGGAAATAAGACCAAAGGTTAACACCCAACAGTAGCATCGTGATACCCGTCGTCGTGGGTTGGACTACTTCTATTCTACTTTCGAATTACGTGTTCGGTGTGCGCCACAGGCAAGAAAAGACACGGCTGAAGTACGCCACGGCTGTAAAGCTCATCGTAAAGCAAGTAAACATAATGGTATATGGATAAAAATTGACCTTCAAAGTTGTTGGTTTTTTTTTCAAACTTTAATCATTAGGTTTTAGACAAATAACATAAAACAGTGGTGTACCGTATTTCAAATTAGGCTTTGAATACTTACATAACAGAAGATCAAAAAAAGAAAAGAAACACCTGCTTAAGACTTGATAACAAGACTTATTAAAGGTATGGAAAGGGTTTTTCAGTCTTGGATGGTACCAAAGCTCAGTTTATCTTCATATACAATTTTTTTTTTCTTTTTTTTTTATGGGTAGCTGGAGAGATGGGATTTTCACTCGACAAGCCAAGTTTTATTATTAGTTCTAAATAAACACACATTTTTAACCTGCTGGTGCACTGGAGCAAATCACGGACGTCCGTAGAATATATTGTCTGGGAACGCTGGACGTCTTGCAGATGTGCACAGATTTTACCGGAGGAGTGAACATTTTGATCTGTGCTAGAGGAAAGGCATGGTGTTTAGGCTTCCAGAGGGGAGACAATGAAATATGACCCAGAAAGTCCAGGCCAAAACAGCACATGAGCCAAACAGTAGAAAAATACACTGTTACAAAGTAATTACCAGGAATGTGCGTCTTACCAGGTTACACATGTTGCGTTGCAGCAAAAGTGGAGCCAAGTTTGTCTGAACACGGCTGAAATCCCCTGGAGACCGTGAATGTCTGTGCCAAATTGTAAAGCAATCCATCCAATAGGTGTTGAGACTTTTCACTAAAAACCATAATGCTGGTTGCGATACATAATGATTTACCCTCTGGAGATCATGAATCATTTCCCTGCAGGTTGCCAAGTTATTTCACTCTGAGGCAAAGTGGTGAATCTCCCCAGCTAACATTTATATTCCTACATATGTACCACAAGGAATAGTACAAACAAAAGTATAAAGAACAGTATGACATATTGTTATAGAATAAAAAGAAGGGTTCAAAATTCAAATGTATTCAAAAGCCCTCAACCAAGTTGCTGACCATAGCGATGATTGTTTTCCTGATCGGTCAGTGGTGACAACCTTGCTGACTCATGAAATGTCTCTAGGCTGTCAAATAAATGCACTACTGTATTTTCACTGTGTGTTTACTTCTAAAAATGTCTTTGAAAAATCTTACACATCTAGATTTTAGTTTTGCACATCATTACTTGAGCACAAGCAGATTTTCTATTTTAATGTTGATAGACCTTTGTTATGTTAGATATTAAAGCATGTGTTGACAAAATTCTACAGTGTGATGCATGCTGCGAGAAACACAAGACCATAAATACATAATTACATGAAAATGCACAAATGGTATTATTTTTGCTTGTAGACAAATGTTTTTTGCCAGAGCAGCTCATCTTAACATTAAATATTAATTATGATAAAGGCATTTGAGCATAAAATACATCGGTTTTTCTCCTGAACTATATCCTCAAGTGTACCAAGCCCATGCAGTATTACTGTACTGTACTGTACTGTACTGTACTGTGCTGTGCAGTGGCACCTTTTGTTTGGGACTTCTTCTGACTGAGTGTGAGCTGGTGGAATACAGTAGAATTATAAATAATAAAATGAAAAAGAGGTAAAAAAAAAAAGAAAGAAAAAAGAAAAGAAGGATCACTCATGTCTCCCTCCCGGGGGAGCGACCATTTGCTCTGACATTTGCTTTGCCTACCTGAGTGTTTTCCCTTAAGCGCCATGACTGCTCTAAGCACGGAGATGGAGGGGAGGAATGGAGGGTAAAATGGGAGGATAGAGCGTGTTGAGGTAGAGAGAGGGGGAAAAAGAGCGGGAAGATAGATAATAGTGAAAAAAAGGAGGAATAAGAAGGGTTGAAAGAGGAAATGGAAGGATGATGAGCAAAGGGAAATAAAAGAGGGAAGACAGCTAAAGGACTAAAGTAAAGAAATGAACCATTTGTGATAGCTTGAGGGCCCCTTTTGATGATAATGATTTATTATGTTAAATTACCCCGCGTAGAGTCAACATATATGTGTGCTAGAAATGCTCTGGTAACACCCTGTCAATGAGTTTGACAAAAGAAGGCGGAGTAATGAGGGTTTGTAGTAGGTTTCACGGCTGCCTTCAGTCATTCCCACTCTGCACCATGAATGCACATGCACACACAAACACGCACACATGCACACAGGCCATCCATCCACCTGGCAAAGGACTTTGAGGAAGCATTGCCAGAGGTTCGCGTGATTGTGAAGCGGTCAAATGCAGCATAGAGGTGATGAGTGTGTGTGTGTGTGTGTAATAGCGTCAGTATGTTGTGGCCTGACAGAGGCCTAGGTCAAAGCACATTTACTCACTGACATGACTCTAATTACAACACACACACACACACACACACACGCTCACACACAATTCTATTACTGTCGTGCTGCTGTGTCAGTGCACAGTGGAAACGAAGGCCAAAGAGGCCTCACAGGGGTTACTAAGTAACTATGACTTCTGATCTCTGGGTCTCTTTTCTGATGTATGAACCCTTTCTAGTGTCTCACGGTATACTGACACTAGAAAGGTATTGCAGTACCTTGTCATTAATAACTGCTATACCCCTATTTTATTAGCACCAGTACTTTTTGAATGGTTTTAATAAGAGCCATAGACTACTTCCAGTTACTTGCGTCGATTGAGCTGGTGTCTCAGCAGAACTCTGTAAAAAATTAACAATGCATCAACAATGAAATCAGATTTTCCTATTTTCTGATTCTGTCCAAGCATCTCCTGTAATTTGGCAAACACATAATCCACAGAAGAGCATCAATTATTATTTTAATCCTATCCAGGTGTATACCCGTCTTCTCAAAAGACACCATTGTGTTCCTCATTAACATGAAATGGACGGAAAGGAAAAGCTGTCCAGTTAAAAGTGAGACAAACACCATTTTGTCATATTATGTGATGTTTTCATGATTTTAGCAGCCTTTCTTTTATAAACATCTCACAAAACTTCATATGAATTTATTATAATTTGTGGGGCCAGTCGCATACAATGTATGTCCTCGGACTGTTATTTAGCTCATTGCTTGCATGGCAACAGGCTCACAGCATTAACGCTAACTTACTGTTATCAGGTGTAGTGTTTACCGTAATCACCAGCTTAGTTTAGCTTGCTAGTGTGCTTATATTTGCTTTGTAATTAGTTTTGCAGGTATTTTGGCCGAGGTATTGACAAAGTGACATTTTTTTACCTGATGATGTTTCTAGGGGAAAGGTTAAGGGATCACCCAAGTAATTATAATTCATCCTGAGGGGACAAGAAGGCTTTCAATACATGCAATTCTTATGCAATTCTTCTTAACTATGACAAAAAAAAACGCCTGGGCCGTTAGTTCCCCTTTGCTCTTCTCCTCCTCCTGCTCCCCTCCCCTCCTCCACACAGTGACACCAATATGGATCACTTTCAGTAGTAGTGTGTGTGTGTGTGTGTGTGTGTGTGTGTGTGTGTGTGTGTGTGTGTGTGTGTGTGTGTGTGTGTGTGTGTGTGTGTGTGTGTGTGTGTGTGTGTGTGTGTGTAGATGCGGGGTTGGGGGCTAACTTGGCTGACCCTTGTCCTCTGTCGGACACGTAATGGCAATCACCCTGTCTCATAACTACACAGGCACACACACATACACAAAGGGTAAACGTATGTGAGGGCATGTCTGTTGCTGTGAAAGGTTAGGGGGCCAACAGCTGATCAGTGGGTAGATTGAGGGGAATGTCTCAGAGCTAGAGAAGATACGATGATGATGATGTGTTGTGCTTTCGTCAGGTGAGAAGGGAGACGAGTTGTGCTTCATCCCACATCGTCCTTTCCCCTCTCTTTGCATTGCTAAACTTTCCTAGTTCAATTACTTTACTTGAAAGAGAGAATACTTGCAAATCAGTATTGATAATTAACAATGATTACTTAATTTGGTTTGACAACATTTGCTATACATTATGACATAACTTTCCCTTTATCCATTCATGTTCCTTCACTTATCCAGGCCTGGATCGTGGTAGTATTCTGATCCTGGACCTCATAGACCTATGTCCTTTTGGTCTAGAACTGATACACAACGCACAAATCTCAAAAAGCTCCTTACATTTTCCGTCCAATCACACCGAAGCACATGAGACCAAGCTCCTTCATCTTCTGTATTTATAAAAGCGCAATTAATGACATGAGATGATATGCAATGATAAAACATAAAAGCAAATGACTTGGCATAAGGACAAAAAGAGACGAGCTGTGAAACACACAGATGAAACATATTGAAAGAAATATACTTGTGACTGGAAGCTAGTTCCATTTCCCCCATTACCACCACTGAGGCACCCTTGAGCAAGTCTCTTGACTCCAACCCCCATATCAGCACAGGTCAGGTTGAGGCAGAGCGCAGTTTAGGTTCATGTCACCTTTGGCCATGTTTCCATTCAAGTGTTTTTACTCGCATGTTAAAGACATGCATTAGAAAACCTGCACAGAAATAGGAAAATACGCTAAAACGTACTTAATGCGCAAAATAGTTTTTTTTACGCTAGCTTGAGGTGTTTTTTGCTTTTGTCGAGAAAGAGTTGATGTGGTAAACAGGAAATGGAAACGCCTCTACAGAATAAAGTCTGATGTAGTGAACATTACACTCACATGAATGAGCTGTCTGTGTCATCCTTATATGTGAATGCTTGTCTTTGTCTTCAGATAGCATGAAACATTGAAATATGGAGCACACATTATAGAACAATTAAAACAAATTTTTGAAGACCTTTTTTAATTTTAGATGGTTAGACGGCCAAGGCGACCTGTTTTGTTCCGGTTTGTAACCTCTACTCCTTCTACTCAGTCTAGTGGGGGAGCAAAACCAACTTCTGAGTGAACAACGCTGTAGCCGGGTTTATTCGCTCCAAACCAGTTGAAGGAAACGTGTCCAATTTTTTATTTTATTTTGTGCAACATTTCACAAGTTTGCTTGAAATTCCCTTTACAGTGGAAGGAAACATGGCTACTGTGTGTCTGGCTGCAGGAAGATGCCAAGATAATAAATAGGAAAAACTAAATAAGCCATAAAAATACCAATGTAAATCATATATTCCTATTTAACACAAAATAAGAAACATGCAATTATCCTTATTCTAAGAAGAAGACGGCTAAGAAGCCGACCATTGACACTAGGTTGGAGCATGAAACCTTTATTGCCCAACACGAGTCACTTCCAGGTTATACCAGAGACAACTGTGATTGGTTGCACAGCATCCAGGGTAGTTGCAAGATTTGCCGCCTTCACTTTCTCCAGTTAAATATACAGGTCGCCAATGCCAAACATTTTGTAGTCGAGCATGTCTATAGGGCCTCAGGGCTAGGAGGGGCTCACTTAGAACAGTATTTCTTGAATAGAATGCACAACAAAGACATAATGCTGAAAGAAAAACAATAAAACAATGTCCTGTAGGATTACAAACTGGGCTCTGTGGCCAAATGTGGATCCGTATATCGGTCCTTGACATGAGGGCAGCTGAGAACGCCTGAAGGTGTAAAGGGTCTGGAAGTTGATTAAGACAGAGGGGAGCACTCCACTACCTGCTTGCCCCTTAAAGAGCTCTTTATCCTGGATGTGACGAGTCCCAAGGACCCCCCTCTCTCCCCCAACCATCCACGGAGAGACTCGACTAGCCAGGCAGGCCAGCAGACAGAGAGAGACAAATGCAGAGCAGGGAAACAAAGTGCCTCTTCACACCGCCAGTTAATAGTACCAGAGTGGGGAGCAGGATGGAGAGGGAACCTCTTGGCTGCCTGACCCCACGAAGAGCTCTAAATCCTGGGCTCACTGAGTCCCAGAGCCCCCTTTCTCTCTCCTAGACCTCCAGGGTCAGAGCCAGCCCCACAACCCTACTGTAGAGGCTCGGTAATAGGGACTGGATGAACTCTTCAAGGGGATTAAAAGCCTCTTGTGTCCCCTGTGCTCTGACTTTTTTAAACTGGCTCCATTTCCACTACCTGCCAAAACTGAAACTCAATTAGATTTTTCGGGCTACAGTTACTAGATGAGTAATGCCAATTGAATTCTTTATTATTTATTCCGGTGAAGAAGATCTCCAGATCATAAAAGTACTGAAATAAAAGACGAAATTAAGATGAGAACATTTCAGCACCTGCACATTTACAATTTAGGTCTACAAATCTAATGAATATGTAAGTGGTCCACAACGTGGCTGTTTTGAAGCTCTAGTGGGAACAAAACCGCGGCGAGGTAGGCGGCAGAGCTGGAGCATGGAGAGCCAGTGAAGAGGCAGAGTGGCAGTCGAGTGGAGGGATGGAGTGGTGAACTGGAGTCGGGGTGGAGGAGAAGAGATGCAGAGATCAGCACAGGTCACAAGAGGGTAGATTCAGGAGGAGCAGGATACTGAAGTCCCATTCTGAGCTACTGCACATCGTGTTGCTCGTGTTAAATCAGGAAATATTTTACATGAAACAAAACTAAGAGGGGTTGTTAACATTCTTTATATTTTGTTGTAATTCTCATTACAAACTGACAACAATAAATGAATCTAATGCTCTGACCAAAAAAAAAAGTTTGTTGCAGGACTGTAATAAATCTGTCCAATCGTTTTATTCAGCCTGAATGTTATGATTGGACGAGTTACACTTGCCTGCACATTTTCTGCCTGTTCACTCATTGCTCTTCATCGGAGTCTTCCTCAAGAGTGTGAGCAAAAAAGTGGAATGAACTCCCCACCGACGTCAGGACAGCAGAGTCGCTGCCCATCTTTAGGCGCAGGCTGAAAACTCACCTCTTCAAGAAGTACTACCCTGAGCCTTCCTCGTAGCACTTATTGTATTCGTATTAGTTGTTGCACTTACCGTATTTGTATCAGTTCGCTGCACTTATTGAATTTGTATTTGTTTACTGCACTTATCCTATTCGTAGTAGTTTGTAGCACTTACTATATTCGGATTAGTCTGTTGCAATTATTGTTTTCGTAGTAACTTGCCTCTGCACTATACTTTTGCTCTGGCTTAATGCTTTAAGATGCTTGTTTAAGAAAGGAGATGCACTTATGACTTCTGGTGACTAGTAGTTCTCTTGAATACCTATGTTGAATACACTTCCTGTAAGTCGCTTTGGATAAAAGCGTCTGCTAAATGACTGTAATGTAATGTAATGTAACTAACAATAGCCACAGTTTTTCGGTCGGAAGCTTTTTGAAATCGTGCTTTCTCTTGCTAGATTCCCTTGTTGCTAGTCGCTTTAAATTCATGCAGTTAACATCATAACTCAACTGTGAAGCACAATTTTTATAACTATTTCAGCTATTTATTTTTCCCATTGAGCTTGTCAAACATCTTTAAAGTCATATGTGCATGATTAGTTAATAAATGTTAAAAAAAAAAAAGTGATATTATGGAAGCTCTGTTACAGAAAATTGGCAAACCATTGATTCATTTTGAAAATTAGATATCAAATGGACTGTGAAATATTTTCATAAATTTGCATTTAGCCAGACAAACTGTGAATTAAAAGCAATGGTGTTTTTAGCGAAGGGGTTGCACACAAAACAATTGCTTGGCTGGGTGCAATTAAAACCCCAAATTGTTGTTTATACACTTTAGTTGTTTTACATGTTAAACACATGTGGTATTATGGGTTAATTCGTACACTTTAGATATGCGGATAGCAGGGTTTTGTCACACAAAGCCAGCTGCCAACTGTTTCCAGTCTTCATGCTAAGCTAAGCTAATCGGCTGCTTCCTCCAGCTCCATCTTGAACAGACAGACAACAGAGTGGTATCAATCTTCTCATCTAACTCAAATGATTCAAAGTGTATTTCCCAAAATGTTAACCTATTCCTTTAAGGGAAATCTTAATGCTACAACATACAATGATACTTTAGGCGTCAAGGCCCTTTCAGCCAGATCCATAAGGACATTTTTTTGTGAGTTTGGTATGGAAGAACTTGTCTTGACCGGCAGTCCCATTAAAAAAAACACTTGCTTTTGAAAAAGACTGTCAGGCATTTGCTCCTCATTCAGGAGCACAATGGAAATAAACACTTGGATTGTGTCATCCTGAACATCTGTGGAATATGTGAAGACTGAAAACAACAACCACCAATAAATCTTTGCATAGGCTATAGACTAAAACATAATATATCACCAATATCTACAGTATCAGAGACCACAGAGGTGCTGTAAACCAATCAAAGCCAGTGAGGGTAAATCACAGTCATATTTGTTTTGCTCTCTACTGGTGGTAATACCAACTCCCCCGCTGCTTCCCCTCGTCCAGTTTTCCCATGATGGTATGTCATGGTGGAGGGTGGAGGGTGCAGTCATGTCATGGGGCCATGCTGGGTTAAACTCTAGCACCCTCATTCCACTGGGCAATTAGGCAAGCGGGCAGTTGGGAGCTACTGGGATGGCTTTAGTCACTCGCGGGAGGTAATTTGCTACGTTTTATGTAAATGCAGTTGGGAGTAAAAACCAGCGTTGATGTGTTCTTTCATCTGACTCTCTTCATTTTTAGTGTTTTTTAACCTGCAGTTCTACATCATCACCTTTTTTATTTTTCAACTACCTCTTCTCATCTGCCTCTCTCTCTCTTTTTCTCACTGTCACCGAGACAGACTCCGTTCTCCACCCGCCACTCCTTCTCTCCCTACCTCTCCTCACCCTTCCATCTCACTCGTCCACATTATTTTTTTCCCACAATGCCTCCCTCCCTTCCACCATACAAATCTCCCTCCTCTTCCTCTCGCTCTCTCTCTCTCTCTCTCTCTCTCTCTCCTCTCCCTCTCTCCCAGTCAGGTGACACCAGCCAGACCACTAATTAGAATTCTGTCACTAAGTAAATGCATTGTGACCGGTGGCTGACAGCTCTTTGCACTCGCATGTGTGTGTGTGCACGCGCGGGCGAGTGTGTGTGACAGTTTGGGCAGCTTGTTGGCGGTGACGATGGCAGCCGCCTGGCATTTTTAACGTGGCAAGGTGCTGCTCTCGCCACTGACCTGACAGTCATTTAAATTACACAGAGGATGGCTGCTGTGTGTGTGTGTGTGTGTGTGTGTGTGTGTGTGTGTGTGTGTGTGTGTGTGTGTGTGTGTGTGTGTGTGTGTGTGTGTGTGTGTGTGTGTGTGTGTGTGTGTGTGTGTGTGTGTGTGTGTGTGTGTGTGAGAGTGTAAGGAGAATGAGAGTGGGATTGAGGAAGGACCATTAGTAGCTGTGGGATAATTCACTGACTCGCGGGTTGACTGATTGTGTAGCTGACGGACTCACTGACTCATTGTTGGAAAACAGACAGACGGATAGGCAAGGCTTGTTTACCATGTCAGCTCACCCATATTACCCAAATCTACCTCTCTCTCTCTCTCTCATTGACACACACACACACACTTTGAGAGGAAAAGCATATAATGTGAGGAAAACAAGAGATGAGAGGGAAGGAAATGTATGGGTAGGAAAGGAGTGTGAAGGAAGTAAAAATCAGGCTTTGCAGCTTGATAAAAAGATTGACGGGGAGGTAGGGAGGGAAATGGGTGAGGCAGATGAATCTGTAAACAGCATTTACCTGTCGAAAGTTTCTCAGTCACACTGGAGTTATCTGATTTTTTTTTTTTGGTCAAAAAATTCACCATCCAGGCCAGAAAAAACACTTCATCTCTTTTAGTTTCTCTCTTTATAAAATTATTTTTAAAAAAGGGATCAAGTGACTGTCATGCATCAGCATCAAATTCCGCACATAAAAGTTCCACAAACAGTCCAGCCATTTCTAATTAAGCCATTTCTAATTCAGCATTTTTGAAAAGCTCCTTTATGTGGATGGAGGACCAAAATAAAGATGCATTTTAAATGCATCTGCAGTTATGATGCACTACAAAGCATTTTTGTTACACCATCTTTCTCCCTCTATCTGGGCAAGCTGCAAATCTTTCCCGACAGAGAATTGTACCCATAATCGTTTCCATACCTGAGGAAGCATAAAAAATGGGCAGATATTGAAACCAGATAAAAAATTTAATGTTAAAAATGTAAGGAAAAGCTCAACATTTCTTTTAATGTGTTAACACATTACTAAATCTAAAAAAATATTCTCAGTGTCTTACAATGTTTTCTGCAAAGTGGAATGTCTTTTACAGAAATAGGTCTTAGACATTAGTAGAAGAAAGGCAGGATGTAGTATATGAAGGGCCTGCTCTGATCTGGGTGTGATGCAGGTTTGGAACTTATAGGGATTAATTAGATTAGGCCTTTCAGACGTTTGAATCCTTCAAGAGAGGACCAGTGTGATGGTGGACTGATCCTTACTGGGACAAGCCTGCTCTCCACAAAAACACAACTCAGTGACACGGATGTGTTAAGTAAAATGTTGTAGAGTTATGTTTCTCTGTGCAGAGTTAAGGAGAGAGGGAGGAGGAGGAGGAGGAGGAGGAGGAGGAGGAGGAGGAGGAGGAGGGAGGAGGAGGAAAAAAAAAATATTAAGAGACAGAGACCAATAAACCTACTCCCTGCTCTATGGGATGCAGAGATTCAGATTGTCAGGCATTGTTGGGCAGTTGAGGATTTGTCTCCTTGCTCCTGATTCCTAGCGTGCACAATATCCTCAACAACCCAAAGTGGCCTCGTCCGTTCATCATGTAGCCTGTTACATCTGTTTTTGTTGCAGGGGATATGGTGATTTTTTTCTTTTTTGTTCCATCAATGGTAATGCGAGCATGTTCAGACAGAAAGTCCAGCCATGCGCCGTCCATTGTACTCTGACCACCAGACCATTTGTGTTTATTGGCCCCCAAACAGCCCAGGTACTGTCCCCACTGTGCGGTAGTGTTGAGATTGCTGGTAGCGGTGTGGAGTGAGTGGAAGCTCAGCCTCTGACTGGACTTTTGTCATCTTCCTCCAGCATCTCTCTCTCTCTCTCTCTCTCTCTCTCTCTCTCTCTCTCTCTCTCTATCTCCTTTGTCCTCTTCTTCTCTTTACCTTTATTCAAGGGAAGTTAATTCATCAAGCCACCAGACACATGCACATTTTTCCCCCAAAGTTGAAGCATTTTCAGCTTTAGCTGCAGTGTCAATGCTGGTGTGAGATGACACCGGCGGTGTCAATGGTTGGCAAAAATGTTTCAACTTAGGCAAATTCCAGTGCTTTGTGAATCCATTCTGGATAAATGCAGTTATTCAAACTGTCTGATTATCAGGCATTATAGCAATATTATAGCATTACTACTTTGTGAAAGAAAACACAGACAAACATCATTAAAACAGAGAACGAGGAGTCACACAGGGAAGTTAAGTAGATTGGAGAATACTCCTTAATTGGCTTGTAGATGTGACCTATCTAGCTCCGATAGCGTTAATAGATCAGGATTGGATTGTGCATGTTTGCATGTCCATGTCATGTGCTTGTCGTTTTAAGTCAGTGTTCTTTGAAGTAACTGTGTACCTTTTGCGTAAGTGGGAAATGTAGTTTCATGTGCATTTAAGTGTGTGACATTCACACGTCCTTCTCAAAGCCCGCCGTCAGGATGTCAGGGCGTAGACTCAGTTCATTCTGGTAAGAGAGTCAGAGATAGAAAGGGAAAAATGAAAGATATGATCATAGTATAATTAAGAAGCAATAGGGTGGAACTGTATTGAAAAAAAGACAAAGTGCAATACAGTGCAAAAGGGAGAGAGAGAGAGAGAGAAGGGAACAGAATAGTCCCTTGAAGGAAAACAGCGCTCAGTGTCACCGCCAGCAGACAAGCCACAATGACAGCAGCATGGTAAAACACCTCTAATGCACCTCTATGGGTTTTTACTGCTTCTCGTATAGCAGCCAGGACACACACTTGGCTGCACACGCACGCACACATACAAACACACACACACACACACACACACACAAAACAAACAAGCCAAGGATGAGGACACTTGAGATTCACGTTTTTGTTTTTCACGAGGCAACACGCTCCAGTACAAACTCACAACGCACACACACTATGTGGATATTTATTATTCACGCTTTTGTTTTGCACACAGACAACATGCTTCCTGGAGAAGGGGAGGGAGGGAGGCAGGCAGGGAGGGAGGGAGGGGAGAGATAAATAACAGTGATAAGTCTTGTCTTGTCAGAGGAGAGGAGAAGGGCTGAGTGACATACGATTGGTCTCCCGGTCGTGAAATATGCATGGCTTTTTCAGCAGCCAGAGGAGAGGAGAGGAGTTAATTTAGGCCTCTCGCTATGCTCGGGGTAATTAAAAGAGATGATCGATAGTTTCCCCCCGTGACTGATAACAACCACCACACACACACACACACACACACACACACACACACACACACACACACACACACACACACACACACACACACACACACACACACACACAAACACAGAGGTGCAACAGACATACAAGCGAGACACTGTAACAATGCACGGATAACTGCAGCGGGTGTACTTGCACATCACACTTGCAGGAGCGCACACAAACAAGAAGGGAATAAAGAAGCAATGCGTGTGAGTGCAGAACAATGAAACATTAACCAGGCAATGTCAGGTCATTGACAACAAGTTTACTTTGTACATGTTGAAGAAAAAATGCTCATTTGAGCAAACGCTTCACCAGACATTTTGTTGTTTTTTGTATCCTGCATGTCCAGCCCGTGATTATAGATGAACCAAATCCAGAGTACAGCACCTACACCTTCAAGCAATACTACAAAAATACAGGATACCAGTTTCCATAACTTACATAAAATAACTCTCAGACATTCACAGCTACAACAGAACTCATAAATTACTGTAAAAAGCTTTTGAAATTAACACCATTACAGTAAGGACTAAATGCTCCAACTTTCATCAAACCAACATATATGAAAATCAAACAGATATTAAAAAAGGTTACCTTAAGGTTATTAGAGTGCTACTAGGATGACGTATTTCTATCGACCAACCCAGAAGTTTCCAGAACGGATTTTGGATTATAGCAGAAAATAAGCCCTGTGCCAAATACAAGTTTATGATTCTTAAATGAACACCACTGTTACTGATACTTCTTGAACTCAGCAGATGTAAAAAGCTAACGCTAGGTTAGAGATGAACTCCACCACGGTCACATGACTTCGTGTCACTACTGCTAAGCTAACAAAGGGCTGGTCGACGTGACGACGTTTAGCAGTCTCATTTAACGACCACCTTTTTTAAGCCAGTTTAAATTTTCAAAATTGACTAGAGGGATTTTTTTACTGACGTTTTTTATATCATAGAACAAAATGTGAAAACCTCTTAAACTCGTGTTAACCACAGACCACAGATTTTAGGCATCCAACTAAAAACCCATTAAAAAAAACCCTGCTGACTTTGAGAGGACTAATATCAGTTTTTTAGGACTAATTCAGGCAACACTCTTTTTAGTTGCGGTTGTGGAAGATTTTTTCATCATCTCACATGATCTACGTTACATCATCAGATGGAGTTTAGCCAGTTTTCAAGGAGACTCTCTCCCTGCCCTTTTGCCATGGAAGAATCATACACCCCCATCTCTCTTTAAGAGAACTAAAGATCTTTGGCTTGTAGATAAGCCAGATGTAACATAGATTCAGGGCCAAAGAACATATCTGATTTTAAGATAGATAGAGAGCATTTCCTTATATGTTTAGAATTGGTATGTGATTGGGTTGACCGTTTTGTTTTTGGACAATAACAAAAAACAAAACAAGCCAAGCCAATATGAAATACTATTATATATCGCAATCCTTTGCCACTTGCAAGTGTTTAACTTCTGCATTATATTATCCCCCCCGCTAAATATGATTATAAATCCACATTGAATTTGAATTCATGTCGCTTTTCTAGGATGTTGCTGTGCACTCCGTAGTCTCTGATAACGAGGCAGGGAAGAAGAGAGCTCAGTCCTCCAATCTCTTCCATAAACAGGCACTCTGTCATCAATATTGTGGAGGAATCCATACTGCAGGACTAGAAGACTAATTAGAGCCCGCTCTAAATTATTTAACTCCCTCTGATTTTATTGATTTGCCAGTTCAGAGCTGCGACTCAGGGCTGTAAAATTGACTCTGCTGAAAGAGACATGCTCGTCTGCCGGTTTATGGCTGTCAGCACACGGACGAGGGACGAGGACGGCGATAACACTGACGCTACTGCAGCACACAATGCAGACGCCAGAGACACAAAACGGACATACACCTTGGATGAAAGCTAATGAAAAGGCAGAACTCCACGGATAATACAGTGAAACCATAAAGTTGCAGCATTAACCGGTTTAATTAACAGTCCCGCAATTAAACACTGAAAAACCATGTACTCGGCACACACACACACACAAACACACAAACACACACGCAGAATCTCGTAAACTAATTACGTATCTCTCAATTAACAAGGATCTCCATGTGGAGTGCACGGAGCCCAAGGGATCCAGTTAGCCACCTGTTACTAATATCTCAACCCAAGCATGATAACGTCAGTACACACACACACACACACACACACACACACACACACACACACACACACACACACACACACACACACACACACACACACACACACACACATATACACACATTCCTCGATGCTGGCTTTCGATCAAAAGCGCAAACTGCAGTAAACGACGGCGCACTTCCAACAGGCCCGACTCGCCCGGCTCATCAGGTGTATGCTAAATTGGTTAAACGCCCTAATTGGTTAATTGCAGAGGGATTATGATCAGATGACTGGGAATCAATTGACCGGGCACGCACATTAGCCAGTATGATTGACAGACGAGGGAGATGATCTCATAGGCCGTCGAGCAAAATCACGAGCAGCGATTAACCAATCAGAGCAGATGTCAATTGATCCCGCTGGGCCCCCCGGAAGGTGAGCTGTAGCTTATGACAGTAATCGTCAAATAAACGTTATTAATGGAAGCACGTCGATCCGCTCTGGATTGATATCGAGCAAGATTTGATGTATGCATTGATTTTGAAGTGCTGCTGGGAAATGTTGCTGGTGTACTCAGGAGGAAAAGAAAAGGAAACATTTTATGTGGAAAACTGATTAGAGCTCATTGCAAATGACACACCTTGTTGTCCATCGATGCCCTGCTCAAGGGCATCTACGGAACAGCGTTTTCTCTTTGCTTTTGAACGTATAATTCTCCATTCACATGCTTTTAAAAGCATTAATGTTCACCGCAAAGTGCAGTGTTTGAAGGAATGCTGTGTTTGAAGGAATGCTGCCTCTGAAGTGTGAGCAGCTGTTTGCTCACTAGTCTTAATGATGTATGTGCCTGCATGTAACGTGTCACATTTTTCTACACACCTGATGCCCTGGACATCCGTGGGTGTAGGTGCTCACTGAGGTTTAGGTTCACTGGTTTAAGGCTCATGGATCAAACAGGGAGCTAATAGTTATGTCTGCCAAACGCAGCAGGCTCCAGCTGTGGTTCAAATGTCATCACTATAAGGTACAAAAGAGAGAAAGAAATATAGATTCACGGAAAACATTTCTTGTAGTGTGGTGCAGATACATTATGTATAGCGGCTAAAATAAAGGGGCATCTTTGGCCATATTTCATTGTAAAGAGAGTGTTTTTGTTATGCATAACCCATATATTCCACAAAGCTGCAATTTTAAAAATGTTGGCAATGGACATTAAAACAACGTTGTTATTGAACTCAAGCCAGGTTTTATCAGGCAGGGAAGGTCTACTGAGAAGATGCTATTGAGTTATTTAGCTAGACTCATACAAAGGGCTAAAAGGAAAAGACACTGCAGAATACAGAAAACACAAGAGAATGGGACATTTCTGTATGTGGTCCTTTTTTGAACTAAGCCTATTGACCCTTTGCTAAGCCCCGCCCCCCCACTGCTACTCCGTCAAGCTGTCAGAGGTAGCATGGAGCCCGAACTTGAACTTATTCTGGGAGTGCAGTCAATAAATTGCACTCCCTGAATAAATGTTATCAAATTTTGTCAGAGAGACGTAGACAGAAGAGTCTTATATTGAAGGATAACCATGACCTGCTTCAAATCCACAAAACCAGCTTGAAAATGAAGACAATCTGAAACGGTTGCATGAGAGTCGATGGAGCAGAGCCAGATAGTTGTCGGACCCTTGTCGAAGCTGACTAAAGCTACGCTATGATTGGCTAGTCTGCGTTCGAGGGCGGGACATAGCGAAGGGTTAATTGTGCCCACATAAAATCTCCCAATCCGTAAATGCATAACGTTGTGACGTGTTCAATGTTCTGACGTCAGACACCGAATTGCCAGAACTGTGAACTTTCCAATGCTGGACAATCTGCACAATGACAGGTATCAGAAACCTCTAGATGACAGAGGGCCATAGATCCTGACAGATTCAGCATCCAACACAATAACAGCAGATGCTTCAGATGTAGGAGGATTGCAGTCAATCCATCACTCTCCAATCATTTATCAAGCTCGCTCACTCTCCCTGTTTACTCTCTCTTCTCCCCCTTCTCTCTCTCTCTCTCTCTCTCTCTCTCTCTCTCCCTTCATTCATCAAACTCCCCAAACCAAAGGAGAACCAGTGGACCCTGAGGAACACCTGGCCTGCAGGGACATCAACCATCACACACACACACACACACACACACACACACACACACACACACACACACACACACACACACACACACACACACACACACAATGAAAACAAATCCCAACAACAATATAATTCCATTTCTAACCCCGGTGTCAATCAGCAGCAAAGAGATGTGACTATTTTTCATGTAGGTGAAACTGTGGCAGCTCTGCAGATGCTGTGTGTGTGTGTGTGTGTGTGTGTGTGTGTGTGTGTGTGTGTGTGTGTGTGTGTGTGTGTGTGTGTGTGTGTGTGTGTGTGTGTGTGTGTGTGTGTGTGCGTGTGTCAGGGCTGACTGGACACAGATTAGAGGTGGCGTTCGAGGCCACTCCCTCATTGAGCAACAGCCCGAGTGTGACTGCTGTCCCTCTCTATTACTCTCTCTCTTTGCTCAGCCCACTGCAACAGCCATTTCTTTTATTTTTTTCCTTTTCTCCACTTTTTCCATCCTCCATCACCCTCTGCCTCCCTTGTTGTGTCCATGTACCCCATGCCCGTTCTTCCATCTATCCATCTATCCATCTATCTGTCTATCTGTCTATCCATCTCATTCTCCATCTGTCTTAGCTACAAAGCTGGCCGGAACAATAGATGGATTGGACCAAGCTGACATAACGGCGTTCACAGTCGCTGATTGTATTTCATGTTACTGTATGAGGAGAAGTTGCTGGGGCTTAATTGCAGCTCTGCTCGTGAAATCCAAGTTCCGGGTACCGTCACGTCAAATCATCAGTGACTGCTTTAAACAAAAACAACTGCTACATGCCCTACAGAAGTTAAGGGACACAAGGAAGTCAGACGTTTTAGTGTCTCTTCAAGAATAATGGTAACAATAAATTGGGCAGACATGCATGTTGCCAGAGAGGTGATACCCAGAGAAAAAATGTCTGCTCATCGATATTTTAGTGACTACAATCGAACTGAAACTGCAACGGTGAAGGTCCTTTCCAATGCCATAAATGACATCCATCTGCAATGACAGTTATTCAGACACTTCTTTTTTGCGAGAATAGCGAGCTTAGTGAGAATAAGCTAAATGTGTACCAGGGAATATCACAATGTTTAGGAAAATGGCCCTTCATTGCAATATAGTGCAGCGAGATTATTAAAGCTGCACTCATTGATATTGGATCATATTATTATGTGTAAAGTGAAAGGTGCAGCTCATAATGACGAACCCAGAGAGAAGTATCAACCCAACTCTGCAGTTCCCAGTCGACTATACGGAGCGTTTCAGTGTCTTTCGCCATATTGTTTTGCTTTAACGTAATTTTTGCTTTACTGTCTTGTAGAAATTGCTTTCGAAAACCAATATTTCCAAACTGTTATCTTTTGCATAATACAATGGAAATGCAACAGTGGAAATGACAAAGCCTAACAAGTCCAGTCTCTGTAGTTCCTGAGATGCCCTGTGACATGACTGCGTCTCAGCCAGCGTGTGCTGGGATCCAGAACCAGTAGAGAACAGATGGATGGATATTCCAGTTGGAGGGCAGCGTTGTAGTTTTTCTTATGCCGTGGTTCTTGTTTCTCGCCTGTGCGGCCAGTTGGGTGAATGAACACATCATTAAAGCCATCTCCCCAGGATTCTAAGTGATCACTAAACCCGCAGCACCCATTGGTTAATGAACCCGCCTGTGATGGAAAGCGACTCACCCACTCCACAAATCAATTCACATATTCGGATGCTCTCCGTGCTCTAAATGGCGTGGAGGCATCAAACTGTGGTGCGCGTGTCTGCGCTGCTAAGATATGCACGCATGCACCCGCGGACGCACTTAAGTTTGCATGTGTGTCCCTAACATACGTCTCTTCCTGTCAATAAGTGTGTGTGTTTGTGTGTGTGTGTGTGGGGAGGGGCGACAGACGTATCCAGTGGCAGTCCCATGAAGAATGAAGTCACCTGGCTTTCCCCTGTCTTTGAAGGTCAAGGAGACCCACTTGCATATTCATGGCCGAGCGTGTGTTTGCACATCCCTGTGTGTATGTGTGTTCACGCAGGTCCACGTGTGTGTGTGTGTGTGTGTGTGTGTGTGTGCGCGTGCGCCGGGATCGATGGCTTTTAATTGTTTTTTCCTGAGCTGTGGAAGGAAGTGCCAGCAGTTATTGATTGGATGGAGGGATGGGAGAAGAGAGGGAGAGGAAGACAGAGAGAGTACAAAAGAGGAGGACAGAGAGAGAGAGAGAGAGAGAGAGAGAGACAGTGTGGCAGACAAGAAGGAAATGTGACAAGACAGGGTGGCGACATGGAACATAGAATCACTGTCTAGAGGGTGGACGAGGGGGAGGTGTGTGTGTGTGTGTGTGTGTGTGTGTGTGTGTGTGTGTGTGTGTGTGTGTGTGTGTGTGTGTGTGTGTGTGTGTGTGTGTGTGTGTGTGTGAGAGTGTGTATGAGAGAGGGGGGTTGATGGGTGCCATGTGTGCATATGTAAGTGTTTGCATGGTGTGTGTTTGTGTGTGTGTGTGTGTGTGTGTGTGTGTGTGTGTGTGTGTGTGTGTGTGTGTGTGTAGGGGGCTGGGGGAATGTCACAGGGTGTCTGATCTGGATGCTACACACACATTGCGCAGCACACTCACTAGGTGCATTATTGAGTCGGGCTTGTGTGTGTGTGTGTGTGTGTGTGTGTGTGTGTGTGTGTGTGTGTGTGTGTGTGTGTGTGTGTGTGTGTGTGTGTGTGTGTGTGTGTGTGTGTGTGTACGTGTGTGATTCCCTCAGCTGGTTCACTAGCACAGAGCAGGCCCCTCGTTTGTTGTCCTTTGTTATATTTCTTACATTTGGCAGCGTTACATCTTACAATTTCAACAAAGGTATGATGTTGAAATGTGTTCACCAACACTATTAATAGAAAAAGCAAAAATGTGCAGGTGCACAAGGACAAATAGTTGTATATGAATATTGTATACACAAAAATAATGATACAGTATAAAATTATTTTAGTTTACCTGCTAGGCTTTTTTGTGTATTTACTGTTCCAATAACAAACACTGCTTTGGATAGTTTTTAAGCACTAAAATTATAATTTCTTGTCCTTATTCAAATATTTTTTCTTCAGTATTTTCTTGTCATCTGAGGATTGTTAAATTATAATTTTTTTCCAATTCATTTTTGTGCTGTATCCTTTATGGATACTTAATGGAACATATAAGCCAATATAATGCAATTCCACAGCACCATAAACTACACAAAAACACCACACAATTATTTGCACGGTTGTAGAATAAACCTGCAATCGTTTAAGCAAAGTGTGTCTAATAAATTGGCAACTGCAGCACATTTAACATATATGGTACTGGGTGTTATCAGCTGGGCCCCCAAACAAAGTATCTACATTTTTCAATTATCTAAAATGTTTTTTGACATTCTCTTTATGGCCAGAGTTCAATTTTGTGAAGGAAAAAGTGAGACCTTTATCTAGCCTTTCATTTTGTTAACTTAAAAAGTTGCCAAATGCTATTATATTTATTATACTGAATCAAAAAATGATTGAAACACCTCCAAGTTGTCGAAACTGACCAGAATAAAATACAGAGGATATGACTCCAATGTCCTCAGTGGTAACATTTTTTTGTATTTCATTTTAGCTTACGTTATAATATTTTTGAAGTAACTGCAGAACCTACAGATCAAATAGGAAATATATTCAACCCGAGATTTACCTTTCAAATATAATATATCTTATAGATATATAGATAGATAATGAATATAGAGCTAAGTTGACAGTCTCAATCATTATGTTTGTGTTCTATGATTTTAATGAAGTAATTAAAGGTCCCTCATGTTCCATGACTAAAATGAATATGTCCTCTTATTCAAGTGAACGTTGACGAGGTTTTTCAAAGACACGTTCGCTTTCAAGTCACACGCCTGAACTCGGCCGCACGGCGATTAGTTTCTAGAGTTACCAAAGAGAGAAGGAGGGACAAAACAAGCAGGCCCACGTTTGAGCTACAGGGCCACATGAAATTGGAGTCAATGGTGTTGGTCAACCCTGACCCGGTGTTAGCTGAGGCTTGTTTGGACCAAATGTGTGTGTGTGTGTGTGTGTGTGTGTGTGTGTGTGTGTGTGTGTGTGTGTGTGTGTGTGTGTGTGTGTGTGTGTGTGTGTGTGTGTGTGTGTGTGTGTGTGTGTGTGTGTGTGTGTGTGTGGGACTAAAAAGTAACAAGCTTTATTCCCTAACAATGTTCCACCATGCCCTCATTACACACAGGTTAAAGTGGCACTTGGCCCTGTCTAGACTGCTAAAGAGTGTGCCTGCGCACACACAAACACACACACTCTCACACACACCCACACACACACACACACACACACACACACACACACACACACACACACACACACACATACACATGCGCAGGTTAGAATGGACTGTGGCACCGGTCTCACTGCGGACCAGGTCACCAGAGCTCAATCACAGAACAGTGAGAGGTAGAGGAAAAAGAGTGTGTGATGTATGTGTGTGTGTGTGTGTGTGTTGTTTCTTAATTGAATGTAATACGATCTAAAACACTGTGACCGACCAGCAGCCGATAAAGGGAAAAAAAAGGGCTGATTGTGAAAAGAGTTCTGTTGTTGTTGATGCTGCCGTTGCTGTAGCTGTTGCGTCATGTTTGTCTGATTGTTTGTCGTTTTTTTGTTTTTTGTTCTTTTACATTTTGTTTCTGGAGTCACAGTTGTTGCTGTAATTAAGTATTTTTTGTTGTTATTGTTGATGTTGTGGACCTCATCACCATTATTGTTATGGAGCTGTTGTTTGTGCTTCTGTTGTTGCCGTCAAAAGATGCTGCTGTTGTCTTTAATGCTGTTCTCATTTTTGTTGCTGCTGATTGTTGTTCATGTTGTCAGTGTTATTTTGTTGTTGGTATTGGCTTTCGATGTCTCTAACACTGGCATTTTTGTGTTAACAAACCACCGTTCATTTTAACAATTAAACAGCGCAGTACAATTCTAACAATCCAAATAAATTGGATCCATTTAAATCTAATTTAACCAATATGTTATCTACTGACACTTTTTCTTCTTTGCCCAAGGTTGGGTCCAAAATCTCTGTTATTCACTTAACGATCCCTAGTTCACTCAATAGTGTAATCTATAATCAACAGTAAATAGAGAATTATTTTATATTATCATTCTTTTGGGTCATCAGTGAAAGATATAATGTTACAAAAACTGTACCTTTTGTGTCTATGAGATGCAAGGAAATGTTTTATATCAAAGGATCAAAGTTTCTTTACTAGTTTCCTGGGGAGAGCCATGTACTTTAACAATTTTTATATGTGAAATGGAGACAGTGCTTTAGGGTTAGACTTCCAATTAATTCATTTTAACTAAACTGCTAATTTAGCCGAACCAAGAGTGTCTTCAGTCGGTGCGCAGCAGGTGAGCTGACCTTAAAAAAATGTGCATTTGTTCACGGGAAAGCGTGCAGTTCATCATCAAGTAAATAAACAATAAACGTTGTTGTTTTCAATAATAAGTCAATGATGTACAGTACCAGTCAAAAGTTTGGACACACCTTCTCATTCAATGGTTTTTCTTTATTTCTTTTTTTTTTTTTTCTACATTGAAGATTAATATTGAAGACATCCAAACTATGAAGGAACACATATGGAATTATGTGGTAAACAAACAAATGCTCAACAAACCAGAATATGTTTTATATTTTAGATTCTTTAAAGTAGTTGAATGAGAAGGTGTGTCCAAACTTTTGACTGGTACTGTATATTTAAATTACGTTCGAATGGAACTGTACTTTGAAGGTGATTTAATCTCAATTCTTTCCTCATAATAATTACCGAAATAATTAGTTATTTTAAGAAACTTTTCAGCAAATTGTTAGGAAATTGGGATTGTGAAATAAAGCATTGTCAAATTGGTACATTGCATCATTGTCAGCAAAAAGAAGTGTACAAGCCTTGTTAATTTTTCCTTTTTGTTTCCTTTAAGGACATTTTTGGGACCCTAAATAAAATGTCGGGGGCTAAATGCAGTGCGCTGTAGTGGCAAATAGAAACAGACACAGTCCTCAGTCCTTCCCACCCTTAAAGAACTGTTTCCTGCTCTCTCCCTCCATTGCACCATGGTCTATCTGTCTCTTGAGTGTGTGTGTGTGTGTGTGTGTGTGTGTGTGTGTGTGTGTGTGTGTGTGTGTGTGTGTGTGTGTGTGTGTGTGTGTGTGTGTGTGTGTGTGTGTGTCCACCATGCTGTGTGTCTCACTCCTTGCCCCCCAACAAAACCTCCATCCCAAAAAAACATGATAATCAGCATCCACTGAAGCACGGCAGAAAAACATTTAAGTGAAGTGAAGGTGGTGGTGGTGGAAACGGGGATTGGAAGTGCTGTAGGGTTTTTTTTTTTTTTCGGGGGGGGGATTGGTGATGAGGAGATTGCGGCGACAACACACACAGGAGGCTTTGCCCTGCTCCGCCACACTGTCAAATCTGTATTCACACACAAACTCACACACACACACACACAAATCTCTAATAGATTCTCGTCTTGACACTCAATTCCGTGGCGAGACGATCCTGCTTTATCCCTCCCTGCATCAAATATTTAAACACTTGTATTAGTGGCTGTGTCATCCCCTCAAACACCCGCAGCTTAGGGCGCCAATCTCCTCTTCTTCTTCTTCTTATTTTCTTATTTCTTTGCTGTCTCTCCTCCACACCGCTCCTCATCCTCCACCTCTAATATCCACAATGTTATCACCTGCTTGCCTCCCTCCACCACCACCACCCTATCATTTTATATTTCCAATACTTCAACCTTTTATTTTTTTCTCATGAAGGAGTGTGACAGAAGGAGGGACACAGAGGAGTTTTTTTTTTTTGCTCACATGTTCTTTTCAGGCTTTTTGTCGCGGGCCGAGAGCCCCTTTCAATCTCAAGAGGCGAAGCTCTACAGATTGCAACAAGGAGAGAGGGAGATGGAATGGAGAAAGCTGGATGAAGGAGGGAGGGGAAAGGAGAAGGTAGAGGGGGACATAGAGGGTATAGAGAGAGAGAGAGAGAGAGAGAGGGGAAGGGAGTGAGGATCGGTGGCGGCGGCGCGCTTGAATGATGTCTTTCAAGAGGAGCAGTCTAGCTTGTCAAATCGCCGGCTGCGAAATGAATTGGCATATCTGTTTGGGCGCCCCGGCGCGGAGATGTCGCGCCACGCCGCTTTCGTATTCCCCGATAAGGCCAAATAACGCAATTGTCAGAGAGACAGAGAGGAGTGTGACAGAGAATGAGAGAGTAGAGCCGGTTAGAAGAGAGCGGCGGTGGAAGGGGGGGGGTAGGAGAGCCAAACTGGCAACAATGGAGTGTGTATGACAGACAGACGGAGCTGTTTCTCCTGATATTCCTCGGGTCTGCGGTTGCTGTTGCGGCGGGGCTAATACGAAACCTTTTAAAACCACTCAACACATGAATCTGCCCGGCTTAAATCTGATTGCCTGCCATTGAAGTTTACCACCTCAAGGCTAAAGCCGCTAACACCATGACCTAACTGTTTCTTTTTTTTCTTTTGCAAGATTATTACAGGGCATATCTGCTTTAGAAAGCACACAATGAGAAATATAGGATGATGAGAGGAGGAGAAGGTACGGAGGTCACAAGCTGGACTTGAACGCCACACGGTGAACACGCCTCGACCTCCTCAGCAGATGTTAGGGCCTCTTGGCCCAGATATCATTCTCTCGGAATGTGGTGGAAATGAGACGCTGGTTCGCTTCCACCGTGCGAACAGATGACTTGTCCTGCGTGTTTTCGTCAAATCGTGACCGAAATAACGTCCAGGTATCACTTCAAAATGTTGTCCTTGATGATGCTACATTTTGAACAACAAATTGATATAGGAATCGGTAGAAGGGGAGGGCTAGTTAACGTTAGCCATTAGCAGCCGGTGGGAAGCACGGTCCTGCTTGGCTAACAGCTAACGCTGACGGAGCTTGCAACTTGAATAAATACAGTTGTTTGAAAGCAATATGTTTACAGCAATATAAAATGGATCTTATGTAGGTCATTTTGTCCTTATTATAACCTTATAACTTTTGGTTTTACCTCCAAAAAGAAGTGATTGTTATTCTGAACCAGAAGTTATCCTTTAAGATCACAGCGTTTGTAGCATTTTTTTGTCCTCTTCCACCAGACCTTCTACCTCTTGTGTCTACACATGAGTGTGGTGGGTGGGGGGGGGGTAGCGTGATGTGTCACCGGGCGGTTCAGTGTCGTACTGTCCGACAGTAGACTACAGTCAGGTTTGGGTCTGACAAACTGAGACTTGTTTGTTCAGCAGCACCGAGTCCAACCAGGGGAGAGAGGGAGAGTATCGTTAAGGGAGACCACTGTCTCCACAGCTTGTGATGAGGGGTGTGAGGAGACGTACGGTAACACACACACACACACACACACACACACACACACACACACACACACACACACACACACAGAGTGGTGGTGGTGGGGGGGGGGGGGGGGGGGTAGTTTGGTAGTGGATCAGTGTGTGACAAACTGAGGAGGCTCTTTTGAAGCTGTAGTCCAGTAGGAAAGAAGAGGAGAAGGAATGGACAGACTTGTCTTGTTGAGAATTACCACTGCAGCGTTCTTTAGTGTGTGTGTGTGTGTGTGTGTGTGTGTGTGTGTGTGTGTGTGTGTGTGTGTGTGTGTGTGTGTGTGTATGTGTGTGTTGGGGAACACAAAGGTGAGTCTTCTCAGGTTCACGGTTACTGAGAAATATGCAAGAGAAACAAAAAATGCTGTCAGACTCTTGCAGCATTTTGTACATGAACACCTAGAGCATACACACACACACACACACACACACACACACACACACACACACACACACACACACACACACACACACACTCACCTATGATAAAGTATCTCGCTATTGTGCAGTGTGAATAAGTGAAGTTTACGGACAGTTTACACACTCATACGTACTTCTAACCCATTTCAGATAGAGATTAATGAAAACAAGCAAGCCAATATGTTATTAACTGAATGCTTTACCAGACGATTTAGCACCTGTATCTTATTTTTTATATATTATTTAAAGAAAATCACACATTTTTCAAAAATATCTATATATTTTTCTTATTGTATCATTATCACTGATAAAACCAACTGATAGTTAGATTTATTAAAAAAGTGGGACAAAAGAATTGGAGCGCTGCAGCCAACAATGGTTTTGATTACTGATTTATATGCTTGTTTTTTTTTTTTTTCAATCTATCTATGAGTTGTGAAAATGCCCAGTAGAACATTTTGTATTCAGATCGTTTAAATCCAAACATTGTCAGTTTACAGGGATCTAAGAGCAGCAAATCCTCACATTTGAGAGGTTGAAGCCAGAGGATGTTTGATTTAAATGGTGAATATAATATATTTCCGGATTAATTTTGTATTTGCTTCACTAATCTGTTACATGACTGAAAAATGGCAGTATGAGAATGTCAAACAATAGTTACTTTCTGAAAACCACAGTTACTTTCTCACGACATTGGTATTCAAACACTCTGGAACGGCAGAAAGATGAGCATGATTTTCTATAAATACTATATATTTGTGATCAGTCAGCGACATCTGGTTTAAGGAGCTTTCTTTGCTTCTCCGTCACCAACACTTTGCCCCCCTCCATCCGTCTTTCCCCTCAGCGGTCGGCCCATTAGCTCGGTGGCCAGCGGACTATGACAGGGCGGCCTGGTCATGGCAACACACAGCTGTAACATGGATGGCGCCTTTCACATTAGTGTGGTGAACAAGGGGGAACAGGAGCAGGAGCTTTTCCATTAGCGCCTCCCACGATGTGCCAAGATCCTGACAGAAGGAGAGAGCGAGAGAGAGAGAGAGCTATAGGGACCGTGTTTTCAAGTGGCTGATTCTAAACAGTATGACAGTGACCTGAGCCACGCTTTGGGCAGGACCATCACTCTATATTCATACACTGAGAGAGTGGGCGTACTGTAGCATTGTGTACAGTTCACATTGTGTAGTTCCCACTCCAAATATCTGTAAGAAAAAATGGACTCCAACTCTAAGATGCTGAAGAAATTCTAAATGATTGAAATACATAGTAATGAGTACAAAATGTATGTTTCTAAGTTTTGGATCTTGATTTAAAATTACAAAGTCGAACATTAATAGATTTTTTTTTTTGATGGGTCTTTAAAGGGTTTTTTCTCAACTTGATTTTTAACAATGTTGTGTTTTTGTCTTGGTACCTAAAGAAACTGACACATTGTTGGATTGGAGAAAGGTTTTCTCTCGTCATAGCAGGAATAGCAAAAAAGCTGTTAACCATGGGAAGAAGAATAGGTCAATTGTTTTATCGTTGCTGTTGTACATGTACAAAAAAAAGTGTCAGATTAGAATATAATATTTTCTTCTTAATAAGTGAAATGTGTTTTTTCCTTGTTGATTTGTCGCAGTTGGGAGCCATTGAATACAAGAGATTATTACTTAGATACATTTACACGTACGTGAACATTTTTATTTAAACATCCCAACTCTGAGATACATAGTATCAGAAAAGTATTTGTTCAAGTTAGCTATTTAAAAGTCTGCCTTTCAAAGTAAAGCACCAGCAATTCTTTTGTATAGCCGCCACAAAGTTGAAGGACTTACAAGAGAAAAATTAAAACAAAAGAATGGTAGGAATGAAGCGGCAGAGATAAGAGAGATAAGATATGATAAGATTATCCATTATACGTCCCACAGCGGGCACATTTACAGTATTAAAGCAGCAAAGGGGAGAGGGCAACAAGAGGCGTCGGTAAAAAAAACTTTAGTTCACATATGAAACAGGAAATATGAAATGTTGATATTGCACAGAATATTGATATTGCCCTATGGTATACATTGATATTGATATAGCACATGAGTGTCTGAATGAAGAGGCTGATAATTCCTGACTTTAACTCTCTTCTTTGGGTTAAGCTCAAAAAACACTAGATCCTACAATTCACACAATGCAACTGGAAACACTACGGTGTGTTTCTGTTGCTCCATGTTTGCCTGACAGACGGACACTTCCTTTGTAACAGAGGCCCTCTGGTATAGATTTACAGTTTTCTCAGACTTGACAAGTTTAGACTTAATATATCTCTTAGAAGGATATGGAATATGCAACTTAATTTAAGCCCATAGTTCCTCATAAATGCACCTCACAAATTTAAACATGTTTTTTTCCCATGATGCCTATAATTTCAACATAAATCTATTCCTTTCCTCTTTGTCTTTTCCCCAAAGCCTTGAGGTATAATTACCACAGAGCCGTTGAAACGGATTGCGTAGCATTTCATCAATGGTGTTTGTTTTTTAAAATATCGTGGTTTCTTCTTCATCTCCAAAGGTGTAGCGGCGACATCTCTTTTGATAAAGTGATCAAATGATGAGGGCCTCATTTGCTGTGATCACAGGGCCACACATTCCCAAGTCTATCTACTTCTTTATTTATTTTATCTTTTTGTGTGTGTGTTTCAGTGTCTCCTTGTTCTCCCGTCTGCTCCCTTGTAATTTGACGTGGAGATGCTTGTTATGGCCGATCAAAGACAGCCATCTGTGGTCTGTCAGCTTCCCTCAGACTGAGTGGGAGGTGAGACGAGATGATCCACAACACCCATATCAGACGTAGAGGGAGTTGATGAGAGACACGTGCATTTACTGGGGTTTGCCATAGGATAGAAACGAATAATTAAAACCAAGAGGACAAAATGATTTGAGAGACAGGAATGGGTTTACATACGTTTCTTTTCTTTATTTTTGATCATTTTGTGTTCCCGGCCATTTCTGATCATTTTGGGAGTAACAACAGATTTCTTAAAGTACAAAACATTTTTGTTGATATAAAATAAATGTAAAGTAGTCAATAAAAAAGCGGGAAATAAACAGATTTGAAAAACTAACGGCATGTCAAGTATATCGCTCCCCACACACAGTACTCTACACTACACTTGACCTTGGGAAAAGTGTGTGTAACAAAAATGATGTCAACTAAAGGCCGACTTACTGGCTTTTTTTTTTTGCTTTTTTAAACTTTCACATTATCTCACTGTCTTCATCAAAGAACATAACTGGCTCCGGTGTCGTCATAGTTTGTCATCATGTAAATACAAGATGCTTCTCACTCTCAATTTACTTTTTTACTCTGTTTTCTGCATGTTGAGCAATGACTTTACAAAATCAAAAAAGCTAAGTTACAATATAATTTTTTCTATGAAATGTCAATCATCATCAAGCAAGGCCTACTGCGCTGTTTAACTGCACTTGACCTTACTGCAAGAGGTCCTCTTCTGTGGCCATTGTTCTTCTCTGTCAGGTCCTGTACGTACTGTAACATTTTCATTAAGGAGTGGCTTTGTAAGGACAGAGCTTTAAAGAGGCTGTTTCATGATTTAAAAAATAAATCAAAAAATCAAGAGAACGAATTACTATCAGTAATACATGGACATGAATCATGACATTTCATACTGGACATTAAAATATCCTCTACTAATGCTGATTTCGATGCATAGTCAGTGATGGGGACAAAAACAAGGGTCGTGGAAAAATGTATTGCAAACTTTATGTGACGTTATTATGAGGCTTCAGCTGTAACTCAAAAGACGGAAGATGGAAGATACTTGATATTTCTAACTCAGATGGCTGCAGCCTTATTACAACTTCTGATAAACTTTGGAGTGCGTGTTTGCGTAGAACGACAACTGTGGACTTAAAATGAGGTGTTTTTAGTGCCACAGTCCTGGTAACGCACACGCTGGCTGACAGATGCACCTCGACAGGATTGTAGTCTTAATCAACTTCACCAGTTACACCAGTGCTTCTACTGCTGTGACAAGTCTTGCCTATGATGAATCTTGTTGGGGTTTTTTTGCTCATTGATCCCCTTCTGTTTAAGCTTTACCTTCACACTCTACTTTTTGTGAATCGTTCAAAATTTCCCCAAAATATTATAATTCATTCAATTCAACTGGCAATTCCACAACACTATCTTGCCTTATAGCCACGTAAAAACACAGTACTTTCAGTATGGCATTTTACATCAAGTTATTCTGAGATTACACAGTGCTAGATGAATGATCAATGGGGATAAAATAGAAGAAATTTCCCACTGATGTTTTCGTCACAATGTATGTAAATTGCATTGCAATTTCTTCCAAGTGCGTGTAATGGTGACCGTCCAATAAGTGGTCCTCCGATAAGTGCATACGGGCACAAGATGTAGCATGACAAGACAATAGCCGGCCCATGATGAAGGGCACACATTACATGGAGCAAGACACGGATATGGACGGGACAGGACACTGCAGGCATGTAATGATACAAGACCCTCATTACAGAGGACAAGACACCGCAGAGGACAGGACATAAAGTGATCGAACCCTCTCCAGAGAGATAAAAAGAGATGAGAATGGCAGCGCGAGGGACAGGGGGACAGGAGAGTTGGGGAGAGGACGAAAGAGTGAGCGAGAAGGCGCGATGAAATAGGAGGACAACTCCACTCAGAGAGACCCTATCGCTCAAAGTAATGATGATGTCTTAGTTGGTTAAAAAGCAGTGTTAAGTATTGGCCGTGTTGAATATCAGGGGGAGCCGGCGCGGAGAGATGGATGGCATCTTAAGTAACAGCATCCTGATAGATATGTTGGCACGGAAGCCAAGCATGACGCGTACTGTAAGGAGAGGAGGGCGTGGAGTATTACAGGGGGAGGGAAAAGGAAAGAGAGGTGGAGAGAGTTGGACAAAGAGGCTGATACTGACATTTCCTACAGAAAGATGCATACTTATTCAGAATAAAAAGTAACGTTGTTGCCATATTTTATATGGAAAAGTGAAAAGAATAAGCAAATGAGTGCCATAACTATTTGTTGATATCAGAAAGTCAATGGCGGTATGGTATCACCAAACTAAATTTGAACTTGCAGCTTCTTACATGACAATCGAGGTAAAAGATGAAGTGATGATAACCAGGGATTTTTTTTTGGAAGCCAATAAAAAGATAAATAAAAAGTTGTCCATTCCTTTCACAAACTAGTGTTGACAGTAGGGAGATTAAATCATACTATATACCGCATTTTTTTATTTTATTTTTGCAATGCATGTTAAGATTATTTTAAAAATGCTAGATTTTTATCAAAGGAACCAGAGCAGATGATGTCACGTACAGGACAGAGAATTACTTAACGAGACTAAAGGCCTTTATACACCAGGGGAGGGTTGTTTTTGTTCAGTTAATTCAAAAGTCAATGTATTTTTGCGAACTGTTGTTTTGTCATTTGTACATTAAGGCAGAGTGGAAATGTTACGTGGCCAAAAGAAAACCACGTAATTTCTATTTGGAGGAGGTTGATTTTTTCATCGACCAAATACGTTGTGTAGAATATATAATATAATGTACAACAACACGGCTGCTCTGGAACGGAACCATGACAGTCAACTTTATTACTCCTTTTAACTTTCTACAAGGCAGTGCCGACCAGGTCCACTGTTTCTGTTCTTACCTTTCAAAATAAAAGCCCTAGACGTACACAATGCGTAACTGTTTACAAGAGGGAACTCAAATTCCCTCAGAGCTTTTCACCGAAAGGAAACTCAATACAATAGCTCACAGTAGGTTGGGCTATACAACAATTTACCTCAGACAGACTGCCAGAAGATGCACTGGGCCCAAAGGGTCCTGGCTCACTCTGCCTGCTCAAATCTCTTTAAACCTTTTATTGAAAAAATTGCAACTTTGGCAAATTCACATCACATTAATAATTGTTTTGCAAATATTTGCAGGCATTTATTTCCACATTTGAATGAAGTTATCGTCATGCCCCCGGTGTGCAAATGCCTAAAGACTCTACAGCCATGCTCGCAGCTCTGTGAGGCATTATTTGGCCTATTAGCATACTAATATGCTCTAAATTAAATGTTTTGTAACTTTAGGATGCTAACCTCAGCTGAGGCTTGTGGGAATGTCATTAGTTTTGTAGACATTCAGACATTAACCTAGGTATAAAAAATTTGACTTGATAATGGGGCTACATGAAAGTCAGTGGGATTACCTAAGAAGGTTACAGGTTATCCCATGGGGAACATGAATAAAATCCCATAATAATCCATCCAACAATTGACACATTTCACACAGAAACTAAAATTATAACCTCATGGTGGTGCAAGTGGAAGAGTCAGTGTATCACCAAGGCCAGTAGGGTTCAACCTCTGATGACCATGAATTCCTTTTCCAAATTATATACCAATCTATTTCATATTTACCTGATATTTCAGTCTGGATCAAAGTGGTGGATCGAAAGCCCTTAATTGTTACATCCATAGAGCCAACGACTAATTCAGTCAAGCAATCAGTACAATTCAATCCAAGGTGTTCATCCCGGTGTTTTCATTCTTATCTCAGTCCTGCTGTCTGATTGTTCTCTTCTGTGGCTGTTAACGCAAATAAATCAGTGTATTGTGTGGATTTATTCATTATGTGTATGTTTTTCTAGGTTACCATAATTTAACAGACTTTTCCCATCTTAAAGAAATACTTTAGTTAACTATATCTACTAATAAGTCCCACTGAGTAAATTATAATGTATTATCACTTAATGATCATGTTCCTTTTGTTCATTTAAAATTTATTTTTTTGCAATGCAAGTATTTTCTTGACAAGTAAATTATAAATAAAAGTAAATAAATAGTAACAAATAGTAAATAAATAATACGTTCTGATTATTAACTGTAATACTTTTGTTTGTTGGATACGTAAAAAATACAATAAATGGTTAGGAGGATATGTTATATTGTAGGAGTGTGGGAAACAAAAAGGGCATTATATTAACCCACTGAATCTTCCAATGGGTTAAAAAATGTATACATAACCCTCAATAGGTTGAAATTGCTCAATGTAAATGACACCTTTTGCATCATTTTCATTTCAATTTTATTTTGGTAAAAGCAAGGTTTGTTTGTCATCAAGATAATATGTTTCTAATAAAATAAAAAAGCAGACAAACCTGAAACTTGCCTTTGAAAATATGTCCATTTATCATCACCTTTAGACTGCTCTCACCCTCGGAGGGTTATTTTGTGTGATGGGACTGAACCAGCCCTCCTCCTCAACCACTCCAATAAGTGTTTTTCAATTACTGCTGTCAGCCGGTAATCATCTAGTGATGAATAGTCTGATATCCAGCCTTTATATTCATCTGCCTTCTTTGTTAGATTGTTTCTTGACAACGCTGCACTGTGTGTGTGTGTGTGTGTGTGTGTGTGTGTGTGTGTGTGTGTGTGTGTGTGTGTGTGTGTGTGTGTGTGTGTGTGTGTGTGTGTGTGTGATGCTGAGGTAATATATTTTTTTTTATTATTTACAAAGTATAGAAGGTGAGATTAAATGAATGGCAAAGTTAATGAATTTTGCCTTGTTTAATTTTTCATAACACAAACGAATATAAATGCTGATTTTCTGAACAGTTAAACCGTCCATTCCTGAGCAGAAGCTGAAGACTTTTATTTTGATCAAATATTCATGATTATTACTCATCATGGATAATTATTGCAATTTGTTTCTCTTTTCAAGCTATTTTGGTGCTAATAACAAAAGCACAAGCAAAAGTGGCCTAATACTATCATTAGAAGCATTATGTAAATACAGTATTATGCAGAAAGCATGTAATTGCACCAAACGAATGAACGTGCAAAGCCGAAAGGGAAAACACTGATTTTATTACTTTTGGCTCATTAAAGTAGGAGCAGAGTGGTCAAACATTAACACTGGGAAATGGAAATTACTCCCATTTAGATGCTTATCTTAAGTACATGGAGGAAACAAAAACAATACAATGGTTATGAAGTAATATGACTATATCATTGCCAGGCAGCAGGGCTGGGAGTTTAGGGAAAGATGGTGTTCTTGTGAGAGTTTTGTAAAGTTTGTTTTTCCAACCTTTAACAGAGCCTGAATTTCCAACCGTGATGGTTATATAAACAAAGTGTATCCTCGTAACAATCCTGGGATTTGCAGATTGACATTATTGTCTGGTGCTAGATTTCAAGACTGTAGCCTGCACATTGCATAGAGGGGGAAGAATGTGGACTTGATGGGGGTCTAGCAGCACATGTTTGCCCCCCGGCCCCTATCAGGGCTCTGTGGCGCCACAGACACTAGAAAAAAAAATGCTACGACAATTAAAGAATGCTCTCTTGTAGCGTTGTGTGATGCTGTAAAAAAGTTGACACTTTTTTCTTCTTGAAGGAAGTAAGGGAAAATAATAATTGTGTTGCTGGGTGTGAGCCCACAAGTCCAGATGTCTCTCTGTCATCCAGTGAGTGTATGTAATTCTGTTAAGTTGTAGTTTCTTGAAAGCAGCATATTTAGAAAGATAGTACACACACACACAAATTCCACACATAAACTCGCGTCCATTAGCAAAAGCAAACACTTCTGGCATTCCGCTACAGCCGACAAGTCTCTGTCTCTTCTTCAACCGTACTTACATGTTAGAAATGTTACAAAGTCATTTCCGAGAAACAATAAAATGGAATACATGTGCCGGGTGGGAGAGGACTCCCTGCCCTCCCCTTCTCCCCCCTCTCCGCTCTCCATCTATCACATCCAGCAGGTACCACAGGCCACTGACCAAGCCTGTCCTCCCGTCATTAGCCCCGCGTTCTCCCCACGCGATCCGTGTGGCTACCCCTGTCTCCCTCTCTCCAGCCCGGCACCCCATAATAATATCTCTTTCAACCTTCACACCGTGATAAATAGGGGTGCGCAGAACAAAAGGGATGGTGGCGGGAGGGGGGGACCAGGGGGGTGAAGTGTAAGAGAATTAGGGGTAAAGAAAGAAAAAGAGGGGATGTCTGACGTGGTCCCTGTGTTTTGTGTGGATTTATATCATGTAGTACCAGGCTTTTTGTATTTCCTAAAATAAGAATTAAAATGTTACTTTATGGGTCATTATGAGAACCAAAGTGTTAAGAATTACACAGTAAATAAAGACTTTGGGGTGGATGATGTATCCAAAACCTTTATTTTTTATTCAGTTAATAAATTATTTTAAATTACGGTACCGTAATTCATCAAATTTGAGCATATTCTTCCTTATTTCGAACTTCCATAGAAACAAAACCAAACTGCCTCATTAGCCAAATTTTTGTTAACAAACAAAAGACTCAAAAGAGTAAAACTCAAAATTCATGGAGCTTTAAGGTTCCTGAGAACAATCTTTTCAAGTGTAAATTAATACCAGTGAAATATAAAAATCAATCAAATTCTTTTTTCAGCTACACCAAAAGAAAAAAAAGAAATAATTAAGCTTTACTGCAGGATTTGCTCATCTTTCATTTCAAAGTTGCATTTCATATCACAAAATATACTACTGTGTTCCTCTTCTCAGGTTGGTTGGGATGCCTCCTGATCTGTATGTAAAACTTCACTCTCCTCCTCCATGTCTGCCCCAAATCACTTCACCTTATAAGACTTAAACTGTGCTCCTTGAAGTGAGTCCTGCTGACATCACACTACCATCTAGAAAAGTATAGATCTCAACCAGCTGTTTCTCCGCTTCTCTCCTAAGCAAAGGAGAGTTGTCATTGCCGAGATAACTCAGAAATGCAGGGAGGGAATTTCTTCAAATTTGGCACAAATGTGAATTTAAGGATAACCTGTTTGGAATTTAGAGGTGAAAGATTTAAGGAGACTATCATGTCTGTTCCATTCTTGTGATATCCTGGGAACGCCTAGAGCGGATTTATTCAAATTTGGCACAAACGTCCACATGGACTCAAGATGGACTGAAGTTTGTAAAACTTAAATTAATGACCTCATTTATTTGACTAGGTAACTTATTAATGGAGTCAGTAATAAGCACAGGTTTATGTGAATACACCACTTTGATGTTGGTAAAACAACTCAAAAGTGCTTTTTAAAAACCATTTTCCCACAAAAAATAATTAAGATATTATAATTTCTATAACATGAGGCATATATAACGTGAATTTCTAACATGCTCTTGAATATGTCATGATGTGGACTTCTCTGAAGGTTCCTAAGGTTGCTTCTCTCCTCCACTGACGATTAAACTCTCTCTCCCACCGTCTCTTTGTCTTGTTGATTCATCTAATCGCGCAAATAGTGATAATATAAAAAAAAAAGAAAGATCCCTCAGCTCCACCAAGACAAAAAAAAGAGGGGGATGGAATCATTACGCAGAATCCCCTGAGACATGTTTTGAGTTTGATGTTTGAGTCATAATTAAAAAGTCTCAATCCCTGCTCTCATAATATCTGTGTGATTTATTAGCACCGCTACAAATTACTGCCTTTTTTTCTTTTCTTTTTTTCCTCCCTGTGAGATATGTATGACATTATTACACTTCAACAGTTAAGCAGATTGTTGCGTGTGGACTTCTCTTTCTCTATCTTTTTGCGCTTTAATCAGTGCTTTTCATGTCCTGGATCGTCATCTTCATCACCTGCTGAGATGAAGGCTCATCAATGGGGTGTTGGGTTGCTGTGACAAACTAGGTGTGTGTTTGTGAGGGAAACAATATGTCAAGGTTGTTCATTATTTTTTTATCCCTCCATCTCATGTAACTCTAAACAGTGTGGAACTGGCCTGGACTTCCCCTCCCTCTTCCCATCCATTCCTCCATCTTTCCCCCCCAGCCTTCCTTCCATCCATCTCTCCATCCACCCTTGCCGCCCTCCGTCTCTCCCCAACTTGATTTAAGAGTTGCCCTCATGGCTTTGACACATCGGTATTTCTATCAGAGAGGATTAGTGTGTGTGTGTGTGTGTGTGTGTGTGTGTGTGTGTGTGTGTGTGTGTGTGTGTGTGTGTGTGTGTGTGTGTGTGTGTGTGTGTGTGTGTGTGTGTGTGTGTGTGTGTGTGTGTGAGTGAGAGAGAGAAAAGATATCCACGATGATTCAAATATAATAGCTCAGTATTGCTGCAGTCCTGTTCAGTTGCAGAGATTAATAAATGTGTGTGTGTGTGTGTGTGTGTGTTCGCCGTCGTGTGTGCATGCATGTAAGATTGTGTGGCTACACATTACAGCCCAGACAGTAATATCTGCCATGCATACATTATCCGTCCTCCCTATTATCCACAAATGGCAGGCGGTAGAATCATCCTCTCAGTCTAGGTTGGTGTCTCTGAGCGGACTGGACTGCTGTGCCCTCCCCACCCCCACCCACCAGTCAGAGGTTAACATAGCAATCAGGACGGGACCGCAGATGGAGGCGGGCCTTTTTAATATTATCTTAATATTCTCAGCAGCTGGTTAATTGTTAAAGGACAGTGCAGTCCTCACCAGTCTCCCTCAAAGTCCCGGTGATCTCCCCCAAAGGCCTAAGAGCGGGCCGCCTGCAGATTGGTGGGGAGCAAGAGGAGGAAACAACTAGTCCCTGCAACGACACGTGGACCTGGTTTATAGTTGTTGTTTTTATTTCAATATTTACTCTGATTTATTCTGATAATTTGTGTTGCGGAACACGTCACAATGCACGTGGACAAACTTACCTTTGCAATGTTTTTCCGGCCTTGCCTGCTTATATGTCCTGCTACAATGTAAGCACAGCACAGTTAGTCCAGTCGGTTCACCCATAGCCTGTATATAAGAATTGGACTTGGTCATTGGGACGTCACCCATTGGTTTGTGGACTGACATTTTGAAGCCTCGAGTTCTGCGATTTCGCCATCGCCATCTTGGATAACAGCCGTCGCCATGTTGTTGTTTTTTCGCAGCCAATGAACAGAAGTTACCATACTTGGATGGAATGTGGATTAACGGAGTACTGTACGATTTGAGAGAGCTAGCATGATTTGAAATTAGCTCTGGTAGCACAGGACTCCCTGCCCCCACCCCTCGACAGTAAGCACCGCTTTCGCAGCCAATGAACAGAAGTTACCATACTTGGATGGAATGTGGATTAACAGGTTTATAGCCGATACAGAATTCGTTTTTGTTTCGATTGCCCATAAGTTATTTATTGCTGTCAGCTTCAACTGGTATCACTGGAAACCGTAGCAGTGACCTGTCAATCACAGTAAGCCCGCCTTGAAACATACTTACATGCTTTATGGTCTATTTGACTCTAAATGGACCATCATTTACTGAATGAACATCATGCTGTATAAGAGAAGACCATAAACTCATGTTTACAATGTTTACTGAGGTAATAAATTAAGTGAGCAGTAGGGTTATTTTCTCAAAGACTTCTATACAACCAGACTTCTTTTTGCAACCGGAGGTGTCGCCCCCTACTGGTCATTAGAAAGAAAGCAAGTTTTAAGATGCTTCCACATCGGCTCCACTCGACCGAACCGATGGTGGCTGCCTGGGAGGGACTGATCTAGGACATGTTAGCTTGATTGAGGACTGGGGGCGTGGGGAGGCAGCCATCTTGTACCAAAGAAAACTTTTTAAAACTCCAACGTTGTCCTATTCAAATTTTGTATTCTCAGCTAGCCTACCACTGGTAACCATACAGTCAGGTTTGTTAAGAGGTGGTGTAAGTGTGAATCTCGAGCTTCACTGTGAGGACAGGCTAAGCTAGTCTGCGATGGTCGGTTAAATCCTCTGAAGCAAATGAGCATTGTAGTGGAGCGTAATGTAACATTTAAAGGCCTTTACACAGCAGGGGGCGTTTTTTCTTCGTGAGATTAATTAGCTCATCAAAATATTTTTTTGAAAAAATAATTATGAGCACTTTAACACAGAGCGTGAATATTAAGCGGCATTAAAACAATGTAATGGTTCATCAAAGTGAAATCTTTTTTTTTTTGCTTCCGCATCGCGGATAAGGCATAGACCTTGACGTTATGTTGAACAGACGTATTCATATCATACAAAAAAATGTATAACAAAAGGGAAGCTTCGTAGTCTGAACCAAGGCGGCAAACTTTATTGCCCCTTTCAACCTGATTAAGGCAGACCAAGTCTTACCTTTCACAATAAAAGCCCTAGACATATACACTGCATAGTTGTTTACCAGAGCTTACTCAAATCCCTCAGAAAATTTTGCTAAAAGGAAACTCAATAAAATAGCTTCAAACGCTGCTCTGAGTCAATCAATCAAAAACCGTGGTAGAACCTTTTATTGAAAGAGTGTTCCAACAACGTTTATTCCCGCAGCCACAAGAGGGTAAAGGCCTTAATATATGTAACTTATTTCCTGTGCTGTTGTGTAATAAGTAAAGTGATGTAATTACATTTTCAATTAGGAACTGATGAGTGAAGACTGATTACTTTTCTTAAAATATCCTTCACCTCGTTTTAGGGTGGTGGCAGAAATGTAAAAAATCAATTTTCTGACCGAAATACTTTTTAGCAGAGTACAGAGCAGAGATGCATGCTGGGAATCCTCACTTTTTCCTTTTACCTTAAACAAGCAGTGGTACAAAATAAAATGTCAAACCCCATCGCCGTGCGCTTTGAAACGACATAATACAACTCTGATGGAAGTCGCTCCCCAGCCTCAAAGCTCTGTGTCACATCTACGTAATGTGAGGTGGCTGAATGCAAACGGGGCCCGCTGGAAAATAAAGGGAGTTGACACCAAAAATAGCCTGCCTGCTCTGCATGCTCCTTGCTGTTATGCATCAATCTATCAGCCGGCCTTGTTGCTATTCAGATTACACACACACACTCACACACACAATATTCAGATTAGAGGCTAAGGTGTACAGGACGTGGGGGGGTGCAGTGGAGACACGGGTGACCTTTTCAATCGCTGCTGGACACTTTGAGTCCGCAGTGAATCCATCTCAGCGAACTGGTGTGATGGCGCTTTCTTGAAGCCTGTCCAATGCTCTTCAGATCTACTGCCAGGCTATCGTAATGCATGCACATTACATTGGTCCTGTACTTGTGTATTCCTTTAAATCTAGGACAAACTGCTTGAGTTTGCCCTCTGGTGAGCACAACCTGGGGCAAACAAGCCTTACACCCACAGCTTTCAGTCTGATGGTGCCGTTTAGTAGCTTAATGGTGTCTCTCTGCATTGTTGTGATGTGGCAGCAAGTGGCAGTAACGCAAATAAACATTTCAGACATTTATTCATGAGCTGCTTTAGTTCAGTAGTTTAGTAATTGGATAACCAAAGGTTTCAATCTTTTTTTTACCTGAACTTAAAGGATAAAGATTTGTCAAATAAGCACAACATTTGAAATGCAGATTACATGTTGCGGTCACAAATACTGTGAAGATCACTGTGTGGAATTGTTTCACTCTGTTTTTGGCCCAGTTGGAAAATGTAGGTTTACAACAGTGATACAGTTAAGGCAAGTTCCACTATTTAAAATCTTGTCGGGGTCGGGTAGCATTTTGCTACGGTGTAAGGATAAAGTTTAAATGGGGTTTGTTTGTTTTTTGTTTTTCAGAAAGAAGACATTTCATAATTAATATCAGTGAAATTATATTCAGATTGGGTGCAATGAAATGATTGAAGGATTTGGGTTAAAATAAGATAAGAAAGATGCGTTTTGCAGCACAAATTCTCCGCACTTTAACCGTTGTTTATTCACTTTTAGGGACTCTTTGTTTTGAGTAATCCCTTAATTTATTTAATTAAAAAGAATTACAAATTTTTTGAAGAGAATTTTGTGTACTGTGTGACAGTGTCTTGTTGCAGCATGAAGCACGAAAAATGTGGGATTCACTGGGACATAAGTAATGTGAAAATCAACCATATCCTTTAAAAAATAATAATATTAATAATTTAAAAAAAATGTGGATATTTGGGTAAAAGTCCGTAAATTCATATAGTCATACAAACAGTTCAATTATTCACTTAGGAATAAAATCAAGTTGAGAAGTGATCCACTGTTCAGTTCGATATCAGTCAAACCGCATCTCATTCAGAATGGGTGAACCCGTTCTATTTGAGCTGGTCACACTTCCTTTTACAGTAACTCTGACTGTTTATCCCTTTATTCAGTTTGCACTGACAATAATAATAATAATTGCACTATTTCCTGCACTACCTTTTTTTCTTGTCTGCTGTTTTCGTATCTTTTTATTTCCACGTTGTTCCCATGCGACGTGGGTAGCTCTCCTGTATCAGATCAAGCATCGAGTATTGAAATCCCACTCCTTGGTACCAACTAATAATAACCTCCATAAAAAGCCTACAACAGAGACGCGGACAGAAAAAGTCAGCAGACACCTGCACAAAGACCTGGGAGGGAGCGCGAGCGGCACATAACTTAATAGAGGGATCGGACGAGGGCTAAAAAGGAAAAGTGAAATCATTAGGATGCAAATGAGAGGGGGGCGATTAGCATGTGTGCGAGAGATTGAAAGAGATACTGTTTGAAAGGCAGAGGAAGAGATTGAGCCGTCTCTGCTTTCACCGGGGGTTTTCACACACTGAAAGCAACAACTGTCACATGTTCGCTGTCAAATATCCAGGGCGACGGGTGCAATTCATTTTACAGTGATGACTATTTTACCGTCGACTGGGAATTTGTTTTACAATGCCGTGATCTCTCCGTCCAAACGATTTCATGCAGTACTTTTTATCAAAGACATGAAGAACAGGACTGGTGTGTGTCGAGCCTCTGCAGTCTGTTTTTCTTTGATCTGCTGCAAACTATATGTGAGTTTACTGAGCTTTGTAAAAGCATAATTCAGAAGGTAGTTTACTATTTAATTTTTGGGTACCCTGGTTTGGGCCTTATTAAATGATCCTCAATTAAGTGTGAATATACACACAATATGTGCAGATGCAAAATACGTATGAACTTCCTTCTACCAAAAGTTTAAGGTATTTTTCTTCAAACATTTTTGATGTCCTTTGTACTTCGATGAGTTTACATGGAGGATGACAGAACCGTAATAAAGAATGAGAAAAAGATTAAAGGTCCTATTCCTGGTTCAATCTGAAGCCACTTTAGTGTTCATGCTGGTCATTTTAACTGATTAAAGGAGGAAGAACACGCACATGGTTGTTTATTTTTGAGTCAATAGGACAGGAAACTGCTGTTAATATTCACTAGAGCACCAAATGTGTATCCATCCCTAGCTGAAAATAGTTCCAAACAAATGCACAATTTTCTCCCGTCTGAGTAACGTTTGCAAAAAGTTACAGTGCCCAGCTGTTTCAGGATATTATGAGCTTTTTGAAATGAAACTAATAATATGTGGCTCTTGTTTTTTATGATTTCTGATTTCATGGGGTTTGAGGCGAATAAAACATAGAATACTATCAACGTTATTGTTTTAAGTGGCAATTTGACCAATCTCACGGGCTGTAACAAAGGCACGACTAATAGGTTCTGTTGTACTCATCATCATCATCATCATCATCATCACTATGATCATTATCATTCATGAGATATGAGACAGTAAAGAAGAGATGATCCAGTTAAACCAAGTTAATTTTAAGCATTTAAAGAGCGGATTCTTATGTGAGGCATATTGACCAAAGTTCTAATACAAAGAGGTCAAAAAGCACAATAAAAAAAAAAAGAATCCATCCATCCATTCCATCCATTTTCCGTAACCTGCTTATCCAGTTAAGGGTCGCAGGGGTGCTGGAGCCGATCTCAGCTGTCAATATAGAGACTCAAAAGCAATTTAAAATAAGAAAGGACCTTAACTGTTTAAAGGGGAAAATTGTTCCGCAGTTAAGGCATCAACTTGTAAATCCTTGGATTTTTATTTATAATGTGAAATGAAAAGCACTGATGGATCTACTGACCAATCAGTGCTAAAGGTGTGTGTCTGAATTTAAGGAACCCAGCTATGCAATATGCAACAACATATTCCGGAACAGCATTCTTAAGGACATGCCGTACATATTTGATCCCCCTCTGTTTTGGATGTATCACCTATACCACGTTACTTTCTTATTTTTCATATCTCTATGAGCTTACTTTTCACCTGCCTCTCCTCCATTCCTCGTGGTTTCTCCACCAATCCAAATGAGGTGAGAGGGTTTGAAGTGACCAATTAGAGACCAGCATGAAGTCACATGGAAGCCAAAAGTTTAAGAGGCGCTCTCTGTAACCAAACGGGAGAAGCCTGTCTTCCTTGTGCTGTTTTTTCAGGCTCTGTCTGCTCCGTGTGCGCAACGTGGGCGTGTCTGTCGCTCTTTGAGTGACAGGCACGCTCCACTCTGTTAGCCGCCGTCTTAGCCGTTGAGTCTCTTCATAAAACAGAAATATGTACTGGCTCGGGCCAAAGCCGCGACCAAATAAAATCCAGCCAAGTGTCTTCCAGGGAACCCATCCATTCACATCATAAAAATGGCTCTTTATTTGTGTTTTCAGTCCGTCAGTCTGTTGTTGGCCGTTTGGCTCGTCTTAGGCGCTGGGATATCCCCCCCGTCCATAAATCCACCTCTCATCTCTCTCCCCATCTCTTCTCTCCTTAACTCTGCCCCTCTCGTCGTCTCTTTGAGTGTTTCATGGTGCATCATGTGAGATTTATTTCCAAATATACTGGTGCGAAATGTACTGTGTGTCTTCTTGTTTTGAGGAGGGATTTACTCCCCGTTAAGAAGAGTTATGTACACTGAGGCGTTTTACGCCCTGACTCTTGGTAACAGAGTGTTCTCTGACGTATCTCACCCGGGGCCTTTGCCTAATCCACGTATCAATCCACAGGCTGCTGTAGAAACACTTTCACACACATTTACAGGAGAACGAAGAGATCTCATGGGGCAACGATGTCTTTAACAGTGATATAGCACTTTATTTGTCAATTTCAGCCTTTGTAATTGGAAATTCACTTTTCTTATTTCACCGATATGTTATAGGGGAAATGCACTTTGAATACATCTGATTAGTGTTTTTTTTGCTGACGGTGAAAACATTGATGTTTACCAGCACCTTCAAGGAATGGTGAAAGACACAGTGAAATATGATTCCAGAAAACCAATTTCTTACTAAAACACTGGATAGCAGTTCATTATACATTGTGGAAGTATTCTGCAACTCTACTAGTGACAATTGTCAGGTTGAACAGTAGAATTTCCATGTTCAGGTTACAAAGTAAACCAAGAATGTGCCACTCTACGCGTTTGTTTGGCCAATGCCTTGCATTGCAGAAGACATCGCATTGCCTTGCAGACAAAGTTTTTTACCTTGCATTTGCATTTGCATTTGAAATTGAAACGAATAAGAAGGCTGAGAACAAAGAAAAGGTTACCTCAAAAGCAATACAACAGTACAATAAACTATATGAGTGCTACGCTTGATTTGAATATTTTCAGCTTTTCTTTCACTGGTCAGGATTAGTTTTTTGCTGTTCAGGGCTGTTTCCTCATTGGTCAGCAGCTTTTAAAGGAAGTAGTAGTATTTATCCTCATCTGGATCTGTATCACTGACCAGGAATATTGCTACAGAGTTGCTGTCAAGTAGCTGTTGCACTCTTTGTTGATCCCGTGTTAGCCGGTTAGCTTCTGCAGTAACTTATCTGCCCTAGCTGTCTGCCCACTAGTTCACTGATGCATGCAGGCAATGCATGGAAAGCAATATGAAATTGTTGTTGCACTTGTGACTTCTTTGTCTGCCATTGGGAGCAGCAACTTCTTCCCTTGGTTTTATTCCACATAGCTAACATGCTATCGCTAGCTTTGATATTTATATATCTGATAAAACATGGAGTAAGAGGAAATTTTACTTCCTAATAGGGATGTCCACCTCTAACCGTTAAAACGTTAACCGACAATACGAATTATGACGTATGAATGGTAGTAATTGGTCTACAGAAGCACAACATTGTGCCTCTTCAGCTTTTGTAGCTGTGGGGTGCAATGCAGATAAAAAACTACTTTGTTCTAGATGCTTTTGTTGTGTCACATTTTCAACAATAAAAATGGCATCCGACAATATGAGTGCAGATGAAGTTATTGACAATGATTTTGCTAAAGGGTAGATTTTACAATGTTTTGACCGACTTGGATGTTCAGCTGACGAGAGGCCACTAGAGGCAGCAGCTGCAGCGAGGAGAATATGACCGGCGGGGACCCTCCAGAACCTGAGCTGACTGGGCGAGCCATTGCTCAAATCACCCTCCTATGGCAACAAAAAAAGAAGTTCTCCTCCTCACTGGGACGGAGGTATGCTGGAGACCTTCTTCAGGTTCCCCAAGATCAACTGGAAAAGACCACCAAGACCAGCAGGTTGATTTGGGGATGATTTTTTTGTAATTTGCTAGTTTTAATGGTATGCTCCTATAGGAGGGGTGAAAGCCGCAAACGAGCCGCTGCAGCGGGGGGGAAACAGCGTGTAGAAACGACATATTTTCACATCTTACTCTGTGAATTAAGGATATATTTCAACCAAATTAGAGTCTCTGTTTTACGATGAGCTAACGAGGCAACAAGCCTCTTTTAGTTCGGTGTAAAAGAGATTGAATATAGAATGTGCACCGTTGCATTCTTTGATTTAGGTTCAAGAATATTTCCTTCATTGTCGTTTTGTTAGTTTATTTTGTGCATTTATCAGAAGAAGTGTAATCGCACTTTGTACGCAATGCATCTTAGGACATGTAGGCCCAGACGGCATGGTTCCTCAGAAGTCATACAGTCATACAGCACCAACTGGGGAATTAATTTCCTCAGTGGACTACATTTACCGTCAGTTAACTGGATGTTATCAGTCAGAAAAGAAAAAAAAAATATATATATATATATATATATATATTTTTTTTTTAAATGAGCACCCCTTCTTCTACACACACACGTTAACACACTCTTATCCATGACTTTTAGTATATTGCTGTTCCTGTAAGTGAAATCCACACCGATGCAAATATGTGTATGTTATGAGTGAATAGAAAAGGGGACCCAATGGGCACAATTAATGTCACTTCTCTTTAGTTCTTTAATTACACCACCTTGTACAAAGCATTATAGTCTGCTCTAGTAGTATTTTAGATTCACGAGCATTGTTGAAGTTACATTAATGAGCATGTAACAACAGTAAGTCCTTCTTCATCACCCAGGTCTTTTGTTACTTTTTCACTTCACCCTGCATAACGTTTCACCGTCTGTCATATTAGCTCTTTATCTCCTCCCGTCTTCACCTTCTCCTCTCTTTTGTCCCCGTCCAGACTCCTAAATCTCTCCCCTATAATATTTCCTCTCACTGCAAATGTGCAAGTCATTCCGATCCTATTAAGCCAGAGACATCTGACCGCGCAGATGATCTGATTCCTGTTAACTTATCTGAGCTCAATTCTCGATTAAATTACTTTTGAGGATGGATCATTTTGGCCATGTCCCCCCTCTGTAGTTTCAGTCGTCTCTCCTTTTCTTCCTCCCATCTCTCCCTTTTTCTCTCCTCAGGCTGTGTATCAGGGCTCTATGTTAATGACAGTTGACAGATAGTTGAAGGGCACGGGCTGCTCCCTGTCAGCCCTGTTTTGGACTCATAATTATTTCACCAGTGTCACGTCACTGTCACCCTCGCCTGCTTAACACTGTCACACACACACACACAGACACACAGAGGCCCCCTCACCCGCCCTGCCTGCTGAGAGAGGAAAGAGAGTGTGTGTGTGTGTGTGTGTGTGTGTGTGTGTGTGTGTGTGTGTGTGTGTGTGTGTGTGTGTGTGTGTGTGCGTGTGCGTGTGCGTCTGGCTGTCACTCGACCTCAGCGTTGGCCGTTTCCCCGCCAAGACAAGCATCGCTGCCAAAACAGCAACCGTCGCCCTACGCGCTTGTCTCCGTGGTAACAAACCAGAACCACAGCCTTGTGGCAGCGCGTCGGCGTGGTGGAAGGTGACTTTTTTTTCCAACTGGATACCAAAATAATGTCTGGGTCGCAATGTTCTACAACTGGCAACAGATGTGTGCTGAGGTCTGCACGAAAGGAATGTGACAATAAAAAAGGGGTCCGTGAATGAAGCGCACTGCTAAAGAAGAAGTGTTACTTTGAAATGATCACAACAGCAAAAGCACTGGATGGGCTCCACTGTCACAATAATACAGTCTCAATTTAACCCTTGTGTTCTGTTGACACGGGCTTTGTTCCCCCATTGTTTGGGGTCTCACAGTACCCAACTGCTGTGTGTTTGTGGGATATTTTTTGTGTTATTCGTCTCATGTTTTTGTCTTTAACTCATTGACCCTCTTAAAAAATATTTGGAAAACCAACCAACCTTTTCATCGAAAGGTTTATTTTCCTTTAGTATAATACAATTTGAGCGCTTACCCTTACTTTTGGCACAAACTGAGCTTTACATTTTATGAAGATAACAGAATGTGGAAATGAAAGCAGTGATAGCACACCAAATAAGGAGATATTTCATATGAGCTGTGGGTTAACAATATATATTCCTTTTGTTTGCCAAAAAGGCATTCATGGACAAAGAAATGCACAATATACAAATGATCGGACCATTCTTAAGAATCAGTATTTGCGGCTTTTCAATAATTCAAATCTCAACAGAATGAATGACAAGGTTCAAGATAAATTCTGAAATTCTTCAAAATTGGATTAAGGGCCGGGTGATCTCATAGAAATCACAATAGGCATCATCAGAAGCAGCGTCATGATGATGAAAGTGGTAAAGATCATGTAGATCGCATAAAGCTGATAGATCCCTGAGACCCCAAACAAGTCTTTTTAATTTTCTGTAGTGGACTCCTGAAACATTTCCCCAGTTCCAAATCATGTTTATAACCAATTCTCATACAATTTGGAAAAGTCTGGAATCAATGAATTGAACTAAAAAGAAAAACATGAAGTAAAGAAGAAGCAGATGCTTGGCAGTGATTCTCATCATCATAGATTAGCTTTTAGCTTTATGTAATCCAGGGTTTCATTTCACTGATTGCTACCACCTATGTGCATCTACTGGTTTCCATTCTTATATACGATCAATACTTACTGGGGCGATTTACCGGTCACCAATCGCCATCAATCAGCATTACCCCCCAAAAAATCGATCAATGCAGATGCCCATCACAGTTGATAGAGCGCAATAAACATGACAAAATTATGAAAAAATATATATGTAAACCCCTTTCCTTTCAGGTGTGTATTAGCACATAGAAATATGGTTAGTGATTTTGGCATTAGAGCTGATCTAAAGCTGACACAACATAGCTATAATCAATAGCACATAGCTAACACACATAACCTACATGTGAGCAAGGTTATCTACCAAGCAAGATGAACAGCTGATGTATGAATGTCTTATGGTAAAATTAACTCCAGATAAGGTAATAGTGGAAATAGATGCCAATGGAACCAGTTCCCTTATCTAAAAGTCAATGGAATTTTTTTTAATATGTTTTTGTTTAGATGCCTGAAATAAGGTCTGTGGTTAACACAAGCTTAAGAGATTTTAACATTTTGTATTGCAATGTAAAATATGTCAGTAAATACCCCTCTTGTGAATGCGTCTTAAAAAAGGTGGTTACTAGAACTGTCAAAATGAGACTACTAAAAGTCATCACTAGACCAGTAGTCTGCCTTGACCTTAGTAATCAGCCCAGTATCATGGCAGTTCTTGAAATAGTCACAAAACAGCAGCAAACACAAAACTTTCAATAATGTGACCGATGTTTGACACCATGTTGAGACGTTTGAGAAAGTTTCCTAAACCTAATTAGAGGGTTTTGTTGCCTAAACCTAACGTTCGTTTTGTTGCAGAAACCTAACTGTACGTAGTTATTTTGAGCCCAACCAGGATGTTTTTCCAAAACCTAACAAAGTGGTTTTGTTGCCTAAATCTAACTTTTTTTATTTTATTTTTTTTAATCTTGTCTTCTTCTACTATGTCTCTTGTGTGCACTTTACTCTACGCTGCTGTAAGCCTGCAAATTTCCCCGCTGCGGGACATAAAGGATTATCTTATCTTATCTTATCTTAACTCGTCCCTAAAAAAACCAAAAAATGTGTGTCCCTGCACATGAAACCAATAGATTGTATTTTGTGACTATTTCACGCACCTCCGTGAGACTGTTTTGTAGTGATGGTGACATAAAGTCATCACAAAGCCCACGGTGTTGTTCATTTATAGCCTAGCATTAGCTTTTTACTTCTGCCGATTGCATTTACGCTTCAAAAATCATAAAAGTGGTGTTCATTTGGGAAGATGATCTTGTTGAACAAAACGTGTAAGTATCTTAAACTTGTGGTTGCCAAAAAGCTTATGTCCTGTAATGATCCAAAATGGGCTGGAAAAATCTCATTGGCTTTTTGTTGAAAGAGCCAGTGTGATTCTGTCTTCTGGTTGGCCTACAAAAATACATCATCCCTGCAGCAATTCATTCTCTAGTTCGATGCCAATAAACCATTGCAGAAGAAGAGGGCGCTACAAGATGACGTCATTAAAAGAATGTCTGTCAAATGTGGAAAGGTGGTAAAAAATATAGCTTTTATGTTTGTTTCATGTATCTGTTTGAGGAATGTCACTGCCTCCTGTTTTTATTGCCGCTATTTTTCGTGTCTTCAGTGCACGTTTAAGTCACATGCCTCATGTAGTACGTCATGATCAATTTGCTATGTCTGTTTCAATTGCACTTTGTTGGATTTAAATGTTTTTCATTTCATCCAAATGTAAAAAAGGTTGTTTTTGTATTATTTTTAATTCCAGCGTTCCTGCTTTTAATATGCAAATAGAAGATGTGCTTAAAAACTGGTGGATTGAAATGCCCTTAGTCACACTTAACATCAAAAGTCAGAAGTGACTGAGAGGGCAGATAATCAAATTCCATCAAATAAGATGTGTGCATACGTTTGATCCTTTTTCTCTCATGCTCTGCTTGAATCCTCAAGGTAATAATCTTGATAGTCGCAAAAACACGTAGAGATGATGAAAGCCTTAAAACTGAACTTCTACACAAAACACAAACCCAACTTCAATGGCCATGAAATGGACAGTTGGTAATAGTGCCTGTAGTAAACAGAAAAAGATCAGTACAGATGAGCAAATGAGAGACTCTGTATAGCTTCAAATCACAACAACCGTAAGAAAAGAGAAGAAAAACAGGGTTCAAGAGAGGATGAAAATTGTGGAGACGACCTGTGTCAGAAAGACAAAAGAGAAGGGTGAGGACAAAGACAAGAAGACCCGCTGCCTCTGCGACTGTCACGAAAAATATCTGAGGTTAAGAAGAAAGATTGAAAAAGAGGCAGAGCGTGGAAGAGAGAGAGAGCGAGCAAGATAGATGTATAGCTGGAAGAGATGGAGAGAGAGAGAGAGAGAGAGAGAGAGGGAAGCGATCAATGATTTAAACAATAATGCGGCCCTCTGTATTCACTGTCACACTCTCGCTCTCTACCACCATCAGGGCCGAGTCCAGACCGTCCATCTGGTCCGTGCTCCATCTTGAGGCTGTCCTCTGTCCCTCTCTCCGTGTGCGTCTCTCTCTCTCTCTCTCATACACTTTGTTACCTACACCATCATGTCACAATCAAGTCACTCCCGCTTAATCTACCGTGCCGGCTTCCCCCCCTCTACATCGTCTCTCTGTCTGTTTTTCCAGTTTATGTGTTTGTCCGTCCAAAATGTGTCCCATATTTTGACCTTTTGGGTTCGCTTGGCACTTTGAAAAAGCGGGAAAGCATTTTAAGCGACGCTCTGTGCATTCACGGCAATATTAGCTGATTTTGTGGAAAAGTGCACACTCAAAACAAAGGGGAGACACCTGCGACTGACATGCAGAGCGACAAACACTAATTTTGAACTGCTAGTGAGCCAATCGGAGAGCGAATGTGTGTGTATGTGTGTGTGTGTGTGTGTGAAAGACTCTCTCTCTCTCGTTCCCTGTCTCTTCGCCTCTCTCTCGCTCCCAGCCTTCTGTTTAAATTAAGGTGGGCTGACAAACAAATTAAATCTGTCACATCCTGTTTGCATGAACCAGACAGGAAGTCAATATCGTCAGCCATGTTGGTTAGCCGGAGTTCTAATCACACTTCAACGCCATGGCAACGGAGATGAGGGTGAGAGAGGGAGGCGGTGGCCACGTGGGCCGCTCTGTGCTCTGCAGGTTTCTGGTCATTGTAAATAAGGCAATACTATTTTGTTTCTGCCCGCAATTTTTTTTTAATATTTTGCGAAGTAACTCTGTTTTACTTTTCTTTGTTATGGATTAATAAGCATATTTTTACATAGATGTACGCAATAGAGATGCAACCTATAACCACTTAAAGAAAGATTCATATTTGGTAAAAATCTTTGGGGCAAATTTTTTATTGTAACACAAAATTTGATTTATGTTTCTGGTTTATTTGGAGTAGGCTGAGAAAGACTTAAGAATGTGGCATTAATAAGCATAATTCCAAAGGATATTTAACTAGTGAACCCACTGTTTGGCAAACGATTCCTGGGAAGTGCGGTTTATAAAAAACACAGCAAAAAAGGGCATGTGAATTTTATCCCACTACACCATTATTCATTATACAGTATAATTCCACCTGTCACAGGTGTGATTTTCAGATGATTTACATGCGAAACTGAAACATCTCATTTCAAAACATCAGGCGTAAAAATTCAAAGTATACAAACAATAACTTTGTTGGTCCATGCCCTGCAGGTACGACACATAGAAGCATTTTTTTGATCCGGATGACATGATCGGTTGTAACACAGTTTACACAGTTTTATGATGTGAACGATATGTGGTTTAGCCACAAAAATGACTGGGTTAGATTTAGAGAAAGATCATGGGTTGGGTTAAACTAAGCATACATTACGGTTTGTTTATTTTACAAATATGTGTGTATTTTTTTAATATAATAATTCCTTGGGATTTATTTAGCTTTTAAACACTGTGCATACATGTATATGTCAATTTGTGGGTGAAATTGGTTCCTGAAACAAAGCACAGATACAAATTTACATCCACTCATTCTAATGCCCGTACACACACACTCATAGCAGGCCAAAGGTCAGCAGAGTCTTCCTGTCTTTAGCCTCTTGTTTGTCAAATCAATGCAGACCTTCTCTCTCTCTCTCTCTCTCTCTCTCTCTCTCTCTCTCTCTCTCTCTCTCTCTCTCTCTGTGTCTCACACACACTCAAACAGACACACATCGGCTGTTGTGTTCTGCTCCCCGTGGAGACATAGAGCTAATCTCAATGACATCAGTCAAAGCCATATGCTTGAGGCTGTGTGTGTGTGTGTGTGTGTTTTTCGTATGTGAAGGTCAAGGGTCAGAGGTCAAGACACCTGCAGGGCTGAGTTTGACCCCGCTACCCCCTAAATACACAGGATCTTAATTGCAGTAAATTTGTAGCTATAAAGATTCAACAGGAAAAAAAAAACATTGCAAATTTAAAAAGGGATGAACAAAATAACGATGCTTTTCTGAATTCATTGCAAATTCACCGCCTTTGCCATGCAGGCTGAAACTTAAAGAAGTCCCCTTAATATCATAAATTGGTTATCATTGGTGCTTTTCCCACAAACAGTCTCTCTATCCATCTACATCCAATCCGTCCATCTATCTGCACTCATTCCTCCTTTCTTCTTGCCCTCAGGTTAAGTCGTGTTTACTCATTTGACCCCACTGCTCTGCTGTTAAAAAATGCATGAACAATAAATAAGGATGCTCCCTCTCCCTCTCTCTCTCTCTAAGTCATTCCCTCTCCATTCATCAAGTCATCCATCCATCTGCTTGTGTTTGCGCAGAGCTCATTCAGGCTCTGAAAGGAAATGGGAATCCTCCGTAGTGACCCCGCAGTCACTGTGGTGACTAACTGATATCCTCTCGGTCAACATTTACAATTCTTTGGTAGGAACCCATCAGCAACTCCATATCCCATGGGGCATTGGGGCTGATGTTTTTTAAGAGGGTCTGGCTGACCCCTTGGACCTTGAAGATGAGGCTCTATAAAGACGTAGATGCCCCCGCAGGGTCCACCCCCTATATGTGAAGCACTTACTCTAACTACATATCCCAGAGGGCAATGGTGCTATAGGTTCCTCACCAATGCCAAATTTACAAACGATTAGCAAGCACAGATATTCTGTCACATCTAACTGTAGTGTTTGTGTTTAGTTTGCCCAAATGCATTTTCTTTTCAATTTTCATTATAATGTTTGAGAGTGCTCAACACTAACTTTTGAAAGTGGTTGCCACGCTGGCAACCAGGCATCATCTTTTGGTTGCCAGAACTGAGAAATACGTTTTTTGTCACATGATATTTTGAGTAATTAAGCTACCATGCAGTTATACATCAGCTTAGTAATGAAAGTAGCTTTGCAGTATAATTTTTCGTCCTGCTCAAATATGTCGTGATACTTTGCCTCCTGAGACTTCATAAATCTCCTTTTTGTTTGTCAAACTACTTCATTTGCTTCACCGTTGACTCTAAAGCAGATGCTGTGCGCACCAAGGCGCAGCATTGTCAAATTACAGGCTTGTCTGGATCTGGTTATGGCTGTAACAGCAATATTTTAATATCATTAAATATTTTTATTTTGGGTTTGGCTGTTGTTTGGCTGTTTCCCTGACACTGATGGCAACCAAAAGCCAAGAATTGGTTGCAAATTTCTCATGGTACGGCCTACATGTTAAAAAGACTTCACAGTTTCTTCTCCTATCTTCTTGCCATTGTGACATTATGCTTCAACGCTACACATCTTTCCCCTTTTCTCTGCAATGATCTTTCTTACCTGTAATGTCAGGTTCTTTCTCCTCTGGATAATGAGGCCAACTACTGCTGCTGTCCCATGTCCTTGTCATGCTTTAGCTCAGCACACTTATCATGATGGCACCACATCCAAAAATCACCTTTCCTGGCCATGTAACCAGGGGACACTCAACATTGACCTGCAAAGGGGGAGAAGTGAGATGGTTTCAAGTACAAAAAAAAACTTTTCACATGTCTGAAAAGTCGGAGTTTCACGGATATTTATTATTCATATATGACATACATATTTGATCGGGCAACACAGCGCCTTGCTGCATTAAGCCGCATTACACTCTGGCAATAGTTGAGCCAAGTTAAATGTTTTTACCGGACGACTTTGCGCTTTCTTGCCGGAATCCTCCGCAGTGGCGGTCATTCGTTCATTCAAATCAATGAGCGAGCTTCACTTTTTCACAAAGTAAAACAAAGCACTGTGTGAACGCATCCTGTGTGTTGCATGACTCTAGCGTGTCTCATGGAGCTTTGTTAAAGGGCGTGAGAGTGTTTTTTTCTCTTCTTCAAGTGTTACTTTTGCATACAAAATGCTTACTTTGGACCTATAGTTTATCCTTTATCTTGTCCAACACAATAAATACCACTGCACCTTTTTGAAATACAAGCTTATTTTGTTGGTCAGTACATGGTGTTTTATTACGGAGTAGTTGTTTTGGTGTATACTTTTTGTAAGGTGTAATCCCATGTAAATACTGGGGGTATAAAATAAGATGAACACAGTATTTTCAATAACAGTTATGATATCTAGTTGTAAAACAGTTACATATTTAATCTGACAAACCAAAAGCAACATGGACTGGACTTCGATAAACACTTATCTTGGTGGCCTATTGGTTTAAGATGCGTACCATATAACTGAAACGTCCCTGGGTCGTCTCCACCCGGAACCTTTGTTGATTGTCACCCACCGTGCAGATCGTGCTGGATGAAACCAGTAGATGTTTGACCAAAGAATGATAATCCATGATGTGAAGATAAATAATCTTTAATTTCAGTTTAATGTCACCAATGGATCGTATTAAAACATCGTCTCACGATTGGAATCACTGTTAAGTCCTTTCTTATAATCCACAGCAGATCAAAATCCATAAAACATGCTGCATCAAAGAGGTAAATTTAGTGCGAGTAATCTTGTCAAAATCTCAAATGTTCTTTGAGTTTGTTTCAATGTCACATTCAGAGATACATCTGCATCATTAAACAGAGGTCTGGAAATGAAACTCGGGTACAATAGACGACGAATAGAACAAAACAGACCAGCAAGGACAAACGTTTTAAAACAGCAGGAGAGCCATCAATCTTTCCCCGGATCAATTTCCTAAAGGCCGGGAGATCAGGAATAGAGCCAGAATGGGGTTAATCTGTGGAAATTATTTTGTTATTAATAATAATTTCTCAAATATCTAACGGCCGAGAAAGACGGACTGAGGCGCTAATCAAAGCTGATGGGAGAGTCTGTCTTCGCGCGTCGGAAAATGTCCTCCCTTGATTGCTTTAAGTGGTGTATGGATTTAGTTCCTATGTATTCAGTCCAAGTAAAAGATGAAATGTTATTAATCCCAATGTATTCCAATTAAACAGTACCATTCTTTGCTGGTGCTAACTCAACATTTCAACCTCTAATTATTCTAATAGGGGTTTTGCTCATAAACAGCTGCATTCGGTGCTATCCGTCCTCGGTAACTCTGAGATTTTCATTAAGAAGTAAATGTACTCTGGTTCAATTTAATTGCAGTGTTGCTCATAAATAGTCACAATATTATGTTGTTAATAGATTCAATGGTCTAACTGTGTGTGTGTGTGTGTGTGTGTGTGTGTGTGTGTGTGTGTGTGTGTGTGTGTGTGTGTGTGTGTGTGTGTGTGTGTTCTTGGAGAGTTAAAACAGGCATAATGAAGTAGCAAAAATGCTGCCTTCATCCCCAGACCCCTGAAACAAGCAATTATGGCTAATTTGTTCTTTTTAAAAAGACAAGGGGAAGCCATTTGTCCTGGATCTCTCTCTCTCACACACACACACACACACACACACACACACACACACACACACACACACACACACACACACACACACACACACACACACACACACACACACACAAGCACAATGACAGAATATTCATGTCTCTACTCCCCCTCCCCCCTTTTCCACAAACACTTAGGAGCTAATTATTGTTATTAGCATCATGGTTGAAATCCCTCCACAAGGACGTGTCAGCACACTTCAACATCTGTACGCTCCTTTTTTTCTTTTTTTTTCTTTCGTCGAAGAAACCAGAGAGATGGGGGAGGGAGAAGAGGGAAGAAGTGACACATAAAAATGTGGCGAGATCACCTTGAGGAGGCCTTAATCAAAATGTTTCCACACTTCCAAGTCGTTCTGTCTCGCACACAATGACACCGTTTCACTGCAGCGGTAATTGCCTCTCACAAAATATTGGCTTAACATATACATGAATATTGATTTAGCCATAAGCGGCGCCATTCCCATTATAGCCAACGCTGCTCTGATTTTACTATTATTTCCATCACGCGGCCATAATGGACAAACATGAATACCACAATGACAGTATGGTAACTATAAAACATGGATTTGACTATTCAAGATCAATGCCATAAACATGGGCGAAGATCGATGAAACTATGTATTAACGTACATATAATGCATGTCAATGGGGCAGCAGGACAAAAAAAAACGTGTATCCTGCATCAATACTTAACGGTATGGTTCCCCACTGCTCTCCAGGTCCGGGCCACGATGGCAGGAGTCTAAGAAAGGCATCCCAGATGTCCTCCAGCTCTTTGTGGGCAGATGTCAGCATGTTCTGGATCTGTCCTGGTCTTCTCCCAGTTGGCGCTCAGAATACCTCTACAGGTAAGCTTCCGTAAGGCATCCTGATCTGATGCCCGAACCACATAAACTGGTTATTTTCAACACAAAGGAGAAGGAGCATCTGATATCCTTCCAGATGTATGAGATAAGATTAAACCCGTACACCCTTTGAATTAGCATTTATTTAAGTCACTTGTATCTCATTTTTTAAAAGTTATTACCCAAAGTTTATGGTCATAGTTGAGTGCTGATAATTTTTAAGGGTTAAGCTGGATTCATACCTCTGCATACAGGGGTTACATTGTATCTATGGTGACTACGTTCGTAGTTTGGGACAAAACAACATGAAGTAAGTATAGCTCAGTATAGTCTTCTCCTGTTCACTTACACAAAGCTAGCATTGCCATCTCCACTGCAAACCTTCAGTTCACCACCATCCCTGCTCTCTACTACAGTGAATGAAACAATTTTAATACGGTAACCTTACGGAATAGGCCCATCACGTAACACTGACTAAAAAGCAGTGTTTAGCTGACGAATCTGGTTTGAAATTTCAAGCTTGTTTTGCGGTAGAAAAATAGAGTGTAAGGAACATACCAAAATAGTCAACACTTACTGTCTGGATTTTGTCTTCAAACTAGGAGAGACACAGTGCATACTGAGCACACCGTGTTCACATTTATCGTTCTTTGTTATCCTAAAACACAATGGGCAGGTTTAACCGATTGACTTTCCAGTGTCTTCCACAAAGACACAGCGGAGATGCCGCAGAACAAACACTCTCAAACCCCCTACACTTCGGACACACAAAATTAACTGTGGCGCTCTCGTCTCTAATGCATCTGTCATATCGGGGGTAAGCCCTTTTTGATCTCTCTCTCCGTCTCTCCCTGACAGCCAGGCTTGCTGCTCACTGGTCCTAAATGAATTGATATTTCTTCTGGCCACTTGAATTTGTCACTTGACTTCTCTGTGTAATCGTCACTCCTTAGCGACTGCTGTGTCTGCTCGTGTGCATGCGCCTAGAAACCCTGGGTGACACACTTCTATGTTTTGGATGAAAACACATGGCTAATAGAGTTGCTGACTGTCAGGCCGCCAAGTCGGGCAAAATGCCTCCAGAAGGCCTCTGTGATGAACCTGTCAAAGGTGATCACATTTTTCCCTCGAACTCAACAATGGAGCGCAATTGCCCGCAGAAACATAGCTAATACAGTGGAAGAGAAATCAGAATGTACTGGCTGTGTGAGTGTTTGCATGCAACTACAGTGTGCAGGGCAAGAGTTGTGTTATTCTTAGCTGAAGTCAGATCAATCCAAATTCTCTGAATCTGAGATGTTCAGTTCCTGAGCTTTACCCACTTATTTTTAAATGATTTTATTTTAAGACTCTTTGTAAAGTTGTTTCAATGTTTCATTGACTTTATCCACCTAAGCCAATCTGCCATTTGTCCCTACTATATACAGTATGTGAGTGGGGGTCAGCTTTAAGCTAATAAGATCACAACCAGTGGAATTCCCTCCTTGACAATTCTCAATAATTCCCCAGAAGAGGCCAAAAGAAAAAAATAATTTACCCTTTTGCTTGTATAGCAACCATTAGTATCCATAAAAAATACCTAAAAGAGCCATACAGTTGCATTTGGGGTGGCCACTTTCCTCATTTGGGTTAATACTGTGTTTGTAGCTTATTCCTCTCAGCTCATCAGACTAGTTTAGCATAATTTGTGAAATAACACACAACCAGCTCATTAATGTCCAATATGGAGCTGCTCTCCAGAGATTTAGGCAACGATTATGCCTATGTGTGTGTTTTATCTAAGTTACTTTGATTGGTTTATGGCAGATATATGCAATGAGTGAGAAAAAAATCGAATGGGTTTCTGGATTTGTACGACAAAAGTTTGAAGATGTCAAATTCTACTTACTGTCTACTGAGCCCAATAAGAAGAGGCTACAAGCAGCAAAAGATCATACAGTTACATATAATATTTAATTTTTTATATATGTTGTTTTATCTTCATAGCAGTTCATGTGTGTGAGTGTTCAAGGTCTGTTTTGTTATATAAACGTCTGTAGGTGTAACGGGTGGACCAGAAGGAGCATTAATTTAAATCATCTTACAAAATGGAAATTGTAAAAAAGTAAAACAAATTATGGACCCACTCTCCCATCTGCTCCTCTCCCCCTGCTTCAGCCTTTATATATCTGTCTGTCTTTGCCTCTCTGAGTCCAATCACTCCATATCTCTATCAAAAGCACTCCTGAGGAATATGGCACAATAATATTCAGCATAAAATCAATGGCTTGTTTAATTTAAACAGGGTGGAAGTGGGAAGGCTGGGTAATTGCAGAGAAAGGCCCACAAATCAGCCGTCCTTGTTATCCCATTTGACGGACCATTAAACGTCTGCAGGAATAAACATTATTTTTAGCTTAACTACCAGCTTGTGCTGGCTATAGAGAAGATGGACAAATCATTCCGAGGTAGAAAAGTCTGAGCTGTTTGTTATGCCTTCTTGTTTGTATTTAAGTGTTGCTCTTTATTTAAATTGACAGCTGACACTGTGTATCATACGTGGAAAATGTTTCAGCTGTCAAATATATTTATTTCTAAAAAACGTTATATTTCCGAGCAGTCAGTGCATGTGTTAAGGAAGAAAAAAAGTTTCATACGTACAAAGTTGGCATGAAAAGCGGTAAAAAGTACCCATACTCAATTCAATGCTCTCAGGGATTTTGCTACTGCATTCTTACTTTGGCTGTGTTCACGTTTCTTTTTTTGCTTAGAAAGGTTCCTAACTGAGTGAAATGACCCGCAAGTATCTAAGTAGCAGATGAGAGCGGGTAGAATTCTGTAAATGCTAAGGAAAGGTGGTTCAATGCTTCCTTATCTCCTTTAGCTTAGGGTACACATGACCATCCTTTACAAAAGGAGACAAGAAAATGCACAATTCCACAATTCCTTTGCGACGGCAACATTTGAAACGATGCACCATTTTGCCGTCAATAACATCGCTGTTTAATGTACATCATGGATTAATTGAAAACATCCTTCCTAGAAGATTTCCTAGAGGACAGGACTCCTCAGTTGTACAGCATTGAGTTTGTCACTCTACTCATTTTCTATGTGTTGCTTCAAATAAACAAAAAAATCTGCATATTCTCCTTCACATCTTTCGTTGACCTGATGACGTTTTCAATCAAGGTCAAGGAAAAAGTGTTTTGGAAAAGACACAGGACGTAATTATTTTGACTATTCTATTTTGGAGCCTTGGTCTGGTATGACCAGTCTCTTGTGGTGGCCATTGATAGCTAATGTTAGCTGATGTTTGAAAACCTTACTGTTCTTAATCATGCCTCCTCATGATCTCTTTGAAGTAATTAACTCAAGAGAATCTTAGGACATTCTGCAGTCCACTGTTCAGCAAAAGTTGCATTGTTAGATAAATACTTATTTTTAAAGTTAAGGAAAAAGATTATATTACAATAGATCAGCTAAAAAAACAAACATCATTTTAGCATTGTTAGCCCTATTTTTTCACCTTGACCACTAATGCTTTTAATTAAAGCCAAAACCTTAGCATTAGCGTTAAGTAAGTTAAGAACAAAGATTCTATACCCTACATCAGCTAAAATAAATAATCACGAATGCTAATAATGTAAGTAAAATTGTTAGCATTAGTGCTGTAGGCACAAACTAAGGTAACACTGCAAACTAAAGCTCAATATGGGACAGCACTGTCATATATTTTATATAATGTGCTAATAAGACAACTAAGAACCATTGCAATATCTTCTGTGGAAAGTTTGATATCCGAAAAAGAAACTAAAAATATTTTTTGTTCCTTTTTATGAAAGTCATTGCTGCCAATAGTTCATATCCAACATGGGACCAAGATCAAGAGGGAATCCTGCAACTTCTATTTCAAAATACAATGTCAATGCTTTATTATCAACAGTTTATGCCCTCAGAACCTCTTCTTCTAATGGTGATTTAAAAAAAAAAAAAAATTAAAATGCTATCACACTGGGTGCCACTTGTTTTGCCGACCCCTGCTACATAACCCCCAAATTTGAATTTTTCTGGCTCTGGCTAATATGGCTTTGACCATACAATGATTTAACCCTAGAAAAAAAAAAACTTTAATATATCCATTGGTCAAAACCATTGGAAATACATCCAAGCTGCAGCAGCAGCAGGGACAGTTTCAGTGGAGATGGTAAAATGGAGATTACTTGGACTATGAAATAGGATGGTTTTACTGGGTAGATGATGATAGAAGGAGGCCACTTCACCATCTCCACATGACTGACTGAGGAAATTACTCTTTCTCTATCCGTCACTGTCGTCAACCCCCCTTATATTTATCTCTGTTTGAGAGAACAAAGCAGATGTATGTTAGATAGTCATGTAACCCCCCAGCTCTTCTCTTATTTTTCACAGATAGCACTTTTGTTTTTTTAATATGTTGCCCTTGATAAATGTTGCCCCGGGGAGTTGTCAGAAATTAACTTTATCTGGTCTTTAATTATGCTACGTGTGCTTTGATGCATCTCTCACCCCCCCACCCCCCCACCCCCACCCCCCCCCACCCCCACCCCCCTTAACCCCAACATCACCCTCCCCAGCCCACCCCAGCGATGTCATTTTCAAAGCTATTTTAAGACAATGTGTGATTATCTGTGACATTGCTTGACATGTGCCTCGAGACTGTCTCTCTCTCTCTCTCTCTCTCTCTCTCTCTCTCACTCTCTCTCTCTCTCTTCACTATCTGCGCTCTCTCCCTCTGTCTCCCGCTCTCTTTCTTTCTGTCTCTCTCTAATCAAAAAGCCAAACCATGCAGACAGCTCAGAGCAAATAACAAGTCACTCCCTGCGGATGTTTGAAGACGACGGACCGACCAGAGGGAGGAAATGTGCTCTGATGTCTCCCGGTCTTGAAGCCAACACAATATTTCAACCCGTATATATTCTTGTTTTTGTGGAGTTATATGTAATGCAACAATGGACCATAACTTTCTTCCAAATGCTTAAATTTGTAGAGGCCTTGTGTTGTCACGATGCTGATTTGATAAAAGTAGGTCATGCAGCAATCAGTCCGTCATCACTTACTTCCTTACTCCATATGTGTGTGCTGCGCTTTTGTTACTGTTGCAACTAGCTAGCAATCATGAGTTACAAAAATAGAGTTTTGGAGACATTTTTAGAGAGCTAAAGATCTCATTTTTTTAAATGCTGCCTCTGTGGTGTAGAAAAATGGAATATGTTTTATATACCCTCCGCCCAGTATCCAAAGACTTTCATCTATATTGGACAATACCTCACCTCGCGATTTACATTCAATCCTCTGATATCAACGCTCTTTTTAGGCATTAGAGCTGGAAAACACAGACACAGACATAGAGAAAAAGCTTGCGGACTGGTTTTAAACGTATGACCAAAATCAGCAATGCTCATTTTTCTGATGAGATCTTCATTTGGCTCATCATAGCATAGCCCTTTAACTGGGACATACCAATTATAATAAAACTAATCTTAAACAGTTTGGTTTTTATTTCTCACCAGAAATATAAAGTGTTCAGTTCAAACATGGATCTCAACCTCCTTTCTTAATGCAAACCACATATAATGACAGTAAATGTTTTTATATATGCAGCAGTCGCGTCTGTAAGTGACGACGACGATATCAGAGCAGGTTTAGACGGGAGGCAGTGAAACATTGATGAAATTACCCATCTACCTCCCCTTCAGATTGTTGCCCATGTATCATAGCAGAACAAATACCACATAATTACATAATTAATCAGATCACGTATGTTTCCTTTCCCTCCCTTCATTTTTTTCCCCTTCTTTCGTACAAGAGTCAAGTGCATGTAATCACTTGTTCTGTAATGTAATCTGATCAAGGCCATGTAATTCTTCATTTTCCAACAGCTCCCTGGAGCAACGGATCTGAGCGCGAGATGAATGTGGCTGAGTCTGCGTCCCTCCTCTCTCTCACGCTCTCTCTCTCTCTGTCTCTCTGTCTCTCCATCTCTCTCTTTGCTTTCTCTAAGTGTGGCTCCTTCAGTGTGGTTAACCGCTTGTCGTGTAGCTGCTGGCAGCTGCGTCTCCGCCCACGAGACAATATCTGTCCTCCTCACTTGTCTCTCCATCCATCCATCCATCCATCCATGCTCTGCTTTCCTTATCTCCTTCCCCTTATCCTCAGGTCAGCTATCCCCCTTCGTCCTCTTTCTCCTGGCCCTCCTCTCTCCTCCCTCACTTCTCCTTCCTCCCTCCCTCCAGTGGCGACACCAACCATCAGGTCCCATCTATCTGTGTGTACGTCAGCAATTAGAGCATCGTGGCAGCCAAATGCCAGCCATGTCCCCAAGCTACACACACACACACACACACACACACACACACACACACACACACACACACACACACACACACACACACACACACACACACACACACACACACACACACACACACTCAAAGGCTATGCCCTGACAAAACAGCGAGAGAACAAATCACACCATAATTTATAATCTCGCTGCGCTTAAATCTCATTATATTACAGACATATGGATTTGGCGGCATGCGCGGCTGGGGAGCCGGCGCTATAAATTCCACCAATCGTAAATTATTAAAGGAAAGATAGAAATGACCGTCGCCTGTCCAGATTAGCTGTAAATCACACTCAAACATGGTTTGTTTAAGGAATTAAGTCCCACGTGGTGTGAAGGACCTAGCAGGGTATTACTTTAGTCACTGGGTGGTAGGGAGGGTCAAGTTTGAGCTGCCATAAAATATCAAAGGATTACAGGTTCAAGTCATAAAATAGACCAGGGCTGCCACCTGGGAAACCATGACTTTATCTGTGTGTACTCCAACCAAGTCCAATAAACTAACAATGGCTCCACCAGCGCCTTCTTTTTCCACCTGATTGCTATGTTCTACCATTTAGTGAGATTGCCCTATGGCCAAGCCAAGGAGCAACATAAGAAATCTGAAACTTCGCTCTTCGTCTCAGTCCAGCCCTCCGAGCTCAGTTTTGAAAAAGCTGTATTCGATTTAAGGATAAAACCCCGGCCGTGCAGAGGTGAAAGCCGGCCGTCGAAGGGCAGCACCGGCCCCTCTGCCGTCAGCTCGGCTTTTCATTATCACTCTGTCATTTCAGAGGAGATGTCAGAGGGGTTTCATAACACAAGGACATGACTCGGTTCAGATGGCTGCTCAGAAAGCTGCAGAAAAACAGAGGGAGCCCTGGTGTTAACCTGTGTCTGCCAACACGTTGAGCTGTACACTCTCATCAGCCAGGGGAGGTCAGACATTAGACATTTCTTGCATCTGGGAGCAGACAAGTGCTATGAATCTATTGATACTAAGATTCCATTCCTGTTAATACTATACCCAAGGCCTCAGTAGAAAGTACTCGTGTGGTGTTGCAGTCTAGCAACTTTTTTTGCCGACGACGCTGTGTTTTTGCCAGAAGCCTCTGCGTAGGCACCCCCACAGTGGGACTGGACATTCAAATGAATGAGAGGACTGAGTATTTTCACACAGGACTTGAGCCTTAACATTTGCTCTGGATGATCCACGGAACACAGTGTCAACAGAAAAGAAGTTCCCATGATAGCTGTTCACAGTTAGGGGGGATAGAGTATCATTGATTTTGGAAAAAGTCGGGCTGGTCTCATAAACTGTACAAAGCTATACCTACCAAAAGCAGTGCTATACTTTCATTCCTATGTAACCAACGTAATCAATGTACTCAACCTAATTGTCAGACAGAAAAGGATGACGTTTTTAAGAGGGACAAATTTCACATTAAGAAGAGGTCAGGGTGGATGGGTGGGTCTAAAAACATAGGACTTTCACCCGGGAGACTGCTGTTTGTTCTTTGTGAAACCAGAGGTCAACGTCTACTTATTTATCACATCATTTCAGTGTTTAAGTAACGGTACTTCTTTAGCTTTCCTAAACCAAAACAACACCCCAGGAGCTTGCACAGAAGCACTGATCGCTCATGTTGCTGGACATTTGTAGGAAAAAGGGTGGAACTAAGGACAACCACACACGAAAATGTGTTATGCGACAAACAATTTACTTTCATGAACTGAAAACAAACTGTGAAAGAGTTAAAGTTGTAAGAAGAAGACACGGACAACTCCCAAACCAGACAACGCCATGGTGTCTAACTTTCATCACGAGGAAGCCCAGAGGTCTATTTGACTCTAAATGGACCATAATTTACTAAATGAACATCATGCTGTATTGAAGAAGACTTGAAACTAGAGATTGAGACCATTAACTCATGTTTACAAAGTTTACTGAGGTAATAAATCAAGAGAGAACTCATTTTCTCATAGACTTCTATACAACCAGACTGATTTTTGTAATCGGAGGAGTTGCCCCCATGCTGGTCAGTAGAGAGAATGCAAGTTTTAAGACACTTTTGCATTGGCTTCACTTTTCAGAACTAGAGGATGCCGCCCAGTGTGGAGGCAGACACAAATATCTAAAAACCTAGGAAAATAAAACCCAAACTATCAGAAGGGCTCGGGAGGTAAAGAGTCTGCCTTTGCAGATTCCATATCTCTCACACAACCTTTAAGTAGATCCATAGTAGCCCTTGTATCGGCATGGGGAATGCCTTTGCTCTAGAGTGGGGGGAAGGAAGCAGGGCAGATGCCTCAGCAGGGCAACAGGTGCTATCAAAGTGCTTCCTATAGTCAATACGCACAGAGGCAGCATTTAAAAACATCAGAGGGTGGGACTGAAGAGTGGCATTAGACTCTGAATAGAGAGGGATCTAATACATGGATGGTCCTCTTCCTCAGTCAGCCCATTGACTCCAAACTGAGCCTATTAGCAAGACAACACACCACTAATGGCACTGCTACTGCTCCTACTGCCCCTCATATGTATGGAGACCACACACACACACACACACACACACACACACACACACACACACACACACACACACACACACACACACACACGCACACAAGGCCCTCTTCACTTTTCCCACGCTATTGTCACCTTAAGCATCGGTAGATTACGGCGTTAAACCAGCTCAAAGTTCTATTAGGAAACGAGCACACATGTTGCGTGATGAACTGGAAGTGTGAGTTGTCATTTTTTGGGAGAAATTAGATGGAATCAAGTAAATATGAAGGAAAAGAACAATGTGTTGTTACATATTCTGTTTCTTTCAGTGTGAAAACCTTTCACACTGTTATTGCAGCGGCCCTGTTTATCCCAGTATTTCATTATTATCAGGAGAATATCATGTGAATCGAAAAATAAAATAGGATTTCTCCACTAAACAGACATGTTTAACCCATGCATGCACCTTATATGGGCTATACCCTCAGTTTTCACCTTACATTCTCGACCCATACAAAGTGATCTGTCTATATTAATCCATATCATTAATCCACCGTTTCACCACCTGTTTTTTTTTAAACACTCTCAGTGCCCAGTTTGAATCAAACCATGTGAAAAAAAAGTCATGCCACTCAGCTGCTCACAGCTACTGACCCAAAGTGAGCTCCTACAGAAGAAAAGAAAAAAGTTAATCTGAGGATGTTAGTTCCATATGTGACCAGCAGGGGGGTGTAGTGGAGAGGAAGACGGGGGACTGGGGGCCTCTCTTCTCATCTCCTCTCATTCACTCTACCTCGGTCTAACACACTCTTTTTTTTACTCCTAAAACACACACATAAACACATACACACTCTATGCTCATAGTATATGTTCTAAGTTCACCCCCCACAAAATTGGAAATATTCCAGGGTTGATAATTTGGAGGTTAAACTTGTGCTTGTGCCATGAAAACACATCTGACAGTTTGTTACAATGGAGGTCAGATGATTGAAAGGATAGGCACAGTGACTCTGGTCCTGGTTATGAAAGAGTGTGAACTGTCATTATCGTTTGTGGCTCGACTCTTGCGCATGCTCTATTCGTAAATGTCTTTGAGGGTTTTTTGGCTCGATCGTTGCCGGGACTTTGCCCCACAGCTGACGGTTCGGTTGAACTTTCCCGCGGTCCCACTACAACTCCAGTCTCTGTAGTGCGCACTTTATAAGAGTGTCTGGTAGTCCACCTCTTTTTGTTAAGAGGTGGACTTCATTGGCTCTATGGCGAGCAGTCTCTCCACTGGGTGAAAGAGAGAGGGAGAGAGAGAGAGGGAGAGATTGAGAGAGAGTGAGAGGAGGAGGGGGGGATAAGTCATTCACTTTGCGCACAAAGCGCAGTGGAAATCACCCAGGGGAACGAAACACCAGACGGGGGAGGAGAAAGGGGGGGGGGGGCAGTGTCCACGCATGCACACGGGACACTAAACTTAATTTAGCAGAAGAAGAGAGACACAATTTTGGCAAAGTTGACTTTTTTTTTTTTTTTCATGGCAGAAATATTGCCACTATTATTGATTTTTTTTTTTGGGGGACTTTTTTTTTTCCCATCTTGCAAAATGTAGGATATGAACACTGTCCCGGGTCCGTGATGCCTCGCAGGAGCGGTGTGGTTAAATAATAATACAAAAACCAAGAGGCTCACGTTGTAAAGATTAAGAGGTAATGATTATAAAAAAAAATAAAAGAGTTGTCCGGAGCAGAGAGCTGCTCCGTCCGCGTGTCTGTCTGTCTGTCAGTCTGTCTGTCAGTCGTTGAGCGCTGCGCGGCAGCACTGCGCCTCGGAGCTCTCTGGACCCTGGACACCCCTCCCTCCCTCCCTCCCCCCCCACACTCCACGCTCAGCCTCGCGCAGCCCAGCTCCAGCCTCACACACGTCGCCGTTGAGCACTGTGAGAACCCCCCCCACCTCCACCCCTACACACACCTCCTCCCCTCACACCACCACCACCACCGTCTCAGCGATCCATGCGTTTCCCCTCCGCGGCTTCACTCCTCTCACTTGATCGTCCCTCTCGGGTGTTTCAGCGGAGAGGGGCTGCACGCGCGATCGCGCTATTGATACCCCCCCCCACACACACACACACACACACACACACACACACACACACACACACACACACACACACACACACACACACACACACACACACACACACACTTTGCGCTGTGTTCGAGGAAAAGTCAGCCTCTCTCTCTCTCTCTCTCTCTCTCTCTCTCTCCCCCCTCGCTCTCTCCGTCCTCCTCTCTGGCTGCGCTTTGCTAACCTAACGGGGAGGTGTTAACTACTTTTTTTTTTTTTTCCGCTCCCACAAAGCGCCTCCCGTTATCTCCGGTGCTGCTGCGCGAGAGCCCAGAGGTTGCCACTGCTACTGATATTCCGCACTCCGCAGAAAAAAAGTTTGTTGTGAGGATAAAAAAATAAAAAAAAAAGAGGAAAGAAGAAGAAGGAGCCGGAAACCGAGGAGTCGTCTGCAAGAAGAAGCGGACTGTGCCACGGCGAGGTGAGTAACACTGGCTGTCTGTTCGTGGTGGTTGTTTTTGTTGTTGGGGTTGAAGCTCGAACAGTTTGTCTCTCCACGCCTTTTCCCCCTTTCTCGCCTTCTCTCTTGTTTTGGAAGCGGATTTGGAGTCCTTTCTTTCAACTTTTTTTTTTTTTTTCCTCGGGAATTATGCGCAGCGCGGGTGGCGTTTTTTTTTTTTTTTTTTTCAATTCCGTAAAATAAACGAGAAATAAATAGAATAAAAGGTCACGGAGCGGTCCGGCTCCGTTTGGACACAGACCTTTCAACGCGTATGTCTGTTTGTGTCTCCCTGGGTTGTGCGGGCACATGTTGGAGGTTTTACCGCAAAGCAAGAATGTGGTGTTTCTGGAAAACACTTGGATTGTGTGGATTAGTGCGCGTGTCAGTGCCATTACGCATACATCACCACCACTACGCGTTAATTAGTACATTACAAGTGCTGCACGGTCACAGTGCAGCTAATATTTCAACTTTTTTAACAACTCTAAATATTTTTTTTTTTTTTTTTTTGTCATTGCGTTTGATGAAGGTGGGTCATGTTCCATCAGTATTAATGATGACATCCTGGAGTTTTTCCATCAAACCTCCCAGTAAAAGAATTAGAAATACAATCACACTCTGCGGGAGAAACTCTGTCTTTATTACCGCTGCAGAGCTCCCGAGACCTTTCCCCATCATTACCAGTTAGTTCCTCAATAACGAGCGTGTTAGTCAGCAGGCCTGCAGTGATTTTATTTATCTAAAAGTTGAGTTTTAGTTCTTCCCATGAAGAACAGTGCTTTTTTATAGCTCCCTGTTACACTCTGTAGCAGATTTTCACTGAAAGTTGCTGTTGCTTTGCAGCACCAAAGCACTTACTATGATGAGGATATTTGGGTTAAACTGCCGCATATTGGCCCTGTTATTTCGGGGTCCAATAAAGCTTATGACGAGGCTGATTTAAACGAATCACTAACACAGATATTTGTTTTTTATGAAGGACTCCTGGACCACAACCTCACTGTAATCATGAGAACACCAAACGTCATTAAATGAAATTGCAACGTCTATAGTTTTATATTACCAAATGTGATTGTAGCCATTAAAATAAAAATTTAAATGACTGGACAATTTTGAAAAAAAAAAAATAAAAAAAAAAATTGAAACTAGACTGGAAGAAAAAAAGAGAGAGAGAAAGAGAAGCCTCCCATATAAGCGCGTGTGAACGCGAGTCCTCAAATGCGCAACAATTATTCTCAGTGTCTCTCAAAGAGAAACAGACGGCTTGAAAAGAAAAAAGAAACGCGTATTTTTGTGTAGCATGCGCGTGCACGTGCATACACGTACACACACACACACACATATGCACACAGTTGGGAAACACCTGTTAACTAGGGAGCCACTATAATTTCCCCCTAAATAAGCAGCGTCCAGCCAGAGCGAGTCCCAGGGGCCTTGCAGCTCCGTGGCCGAGCACAGTGAGACAAAATCGGCTTCTCCCGAGCGCCAGGTCCCGCTGCTGCTGCCTCGGTTTTACCGGATGCAACATTAACTTTTTATTAACATTTTCGATGTTCTACCGTGTCTCGTAAGAAAGGAGTATTATTATTTTTTTTACAGAACTCAGGTTGATTTATTTATTCATGTTTGGCAAACAACTTCCACGCCTTTATGAAAGGAGTTTGTGTAATTATTTCAGTGTTTTTTGTGATGTGTCCCTCTTCACATTCTTTGTGCCGTAGACGCTGTGTGACATTCGTATATTGTTTAGTATTTTTAAATAAGTACTTATTCAGAGTCCCGTGCGCAGACAATGACAACTGTGGACAAGTGACTTTCTTTTTATTTCTTTTGTCAGAACTTCTGATCTTTTATATTAGGCTATATTGTATTTTTAAAGTCGAAAAAATATTTCACTTAATTGTGCTGCCTCCTTTATTTATTTTTTTGATCGCTTGGTTACCTTCATCACATCCATGCCGTTTTTTTTGTTGTTTTTTTAAAGTCATTTTTTAAAGGAACTACCTCACTGAAGCAAACAAGTGAGCAGTCGCTTAAACGCGCACGGATCCGGGCGAGCCACCGCACAAAGCCGCAACACCCCGAATAGGGAATAATAAAAATTAGTAGTGTGGGAAAAAATAAATGCAGCAGACCTATTAGTAGTAATTTCCAAGTAAGTCTCAGTGCCAGCAATAAATAGCGCGTAAAAACCCCCACACGTTTTGGAGCGAAGGTGCGCCCGAGGCGGGTCACTGAACTCACCGCACTGTGTAGATTTAATTGTAGTTCTTCAAAAAACAAATATATACATTCGCAAACTCCAGATCCAGTGAGCCCAGCGTGATGAATCCCTCACATTGATTGTATTGATTGTCAGATCAACCAGCCCTGGCTTTCTAACGACCAGCCGAGCCTTTTCATTTCCCAGGCACGCGCGTTAGAGAGCAATAATGATCTTTTAAAAGTGGAAAATTGGGGAGGAGGAGAGATGTTACAGGAACGATATTTACAACATGTTAAATGGCATCATAAATAGATCCGTGATGGTTGGTTCCCGGTATGGTGGGGGGAAGGAGGTTTTAGTTTTACATATTTTGTAATTGACACAATTAAATAAACGTGAGCACCTGTAATCATCCATGTCATTTCTACACTAAAGGCGATGGTGCACAGCCCATTTCTCTTTATATTATACATACTAGTGAATGCATTCATGTAATTCATCATTTTGAGGATTGATATAATGTAGAGTAGAGCTGCATTTTATTTATTTTCCAGTTCACACGCAGGACGTTTTACAAAAACTCCAAATATCAGTTTAATTCTTATGTTTTTAAATTATATTTTAATGAGACATTTTGACGGATTGATTTCAGTCGCATTGCTTTATTTCATTAAAACAGTATTTAAATGATCCGGTGTTAATTGTTAATCAAGACAAATTAAAGCTGCATTTTTTTCCCATAAACAAATGATGTTATTTATTCGTCTATTTAAACAGTTCTTGTGGTCTCGATCTCATCCAGAGTGATGCCCACCGTTGTCATCCTTTCATTATGTTCCGCTTCAGTTTGCAGATGAGTGATTTACAGGCCGCCGCTTTTTATTCCACCTTCACGTTAAAACGCGCTGCGAAAGCCTCGTGTTTGTCTGATTTAGATTTGTAAAAACTATTTTTTTGTGTGTTTTCATTGTTCCAGTCTGTTTGGTATTCACCCAGAGACCATGCCTCGGAACCTCGCGGTAACACACACACATAAATCACACGTAATGGTGCTTATTTTCAGCCCAAAATATGAATTCAATTATTTTTGATGGAAGCAACACTAGAACGGGACCTTTTCTTCTTCTTCTTCTTCTATGGAGTTCTGCATGTTTGTTTTCCCTCAACCAAACGCAACGTAATGTGCTCGGTATGGAACTGAAAGCCTCAGAACCTCTGTGTGTGTGTTTTCTCCTTACTTGTTCGTTTAGGCCTCATCTCCTCTCCCCTCCCAGAGGACCAGTCTGTAGGCGCAAAAAGTGTCGAGGTTGTAGGGAAAGTAGCAAAAGATGATTTATTTGTCAGGGTTTTCGATTCTCCCCCTCCCTCCCCATCTCCCCCCCCCCCCCTCTCTCTCTCAGCAGTCAGCTGTTATTGCTCGCCATTGATCTCTCCCGCTCCCCTCCTTCGCGCGGAGAGAAGTGAACTAAAATTAATGTCCGTTTCACACCTCTCTTGCTGGATCGATGGCCGCAGGGAGGGAAGTTTATTTTAATTTGGCCGCGGAGAAGCGCCACGTTTAAAAGACCCCCCCCCCCCCCCCAAAAAAAAAAAAAAAAAAAAAAAGAAAGAAATCTGCTTAATTATCAGGAAACCAGTTAACTCTCACTTTTATCGCCACGTAGATAATCATTAAGTAGCTTCAAAATCATATTCATCACACCAGAGTGTTTTGAGAAGTGGAAGTCAGTAGGAGTAGTATTTATAGGGTCAATTACCGCCGTCTCTCTTTGGGAAAATAATAAAAAAGATATATATATATATATATTTATAAAATAAGGGCCTGGAAATATTTTTGTAATATTATATTTAATATATAAATTAATATATATAATTTTGTTTTTAATTATCATACCCCCCCCCCCCTCTCTCCATAACTTGACACTGATAGTAAATTAACCACGGATCGCTCAGTCGCGACTAGTTTGATGACCCCCCTCGGTCTATTAAGCCCTATCAATATGCACTAATTCCTCATTCTTTATTAAAAGCAGAACCAACTCCTTCTCCACTTCTTCACCCTCCCCTCCACCCCCTCCACCCCCTCATCCCCACTCCCCCGTTTTGCGTTTTATTATTTATTTCTTTGTTGTTGTGCTAATACACACACACACACACACACACACACACACACTACATACGGGAGCTAATTTGACACGCGGTTCGGTAATTGAAAATGAACGCGCCGCCGGTAAATAACAAGTGTTTGAACACGCAGACACGAGGGCGCGAGGAGCCCCCCCCCCCCTTAGGAGAGAGAACGCGTCCCGCGCGGTTCTGCGTCTTGAAACTTGGTGTTGTCGTCGTCGTCTCGTTATCGCCGTTATAATCACCATAATTAAGCGGCCAGAGTCGGATGCAATCATTTAATGGGAGGATATTGTGCGGCTGTCCCGCTCATCAAACCGACCAAATGTTTCCTTCTCCGCTGGAAATTGCAGCCTGTCCGCAATTGTGATTGATTTGTTAAATATTCCCTGGATCAAAAGTTTTCTGTTGCATTTTTCACACACTTTCATGTATAATATTTAAAAGGCATTCATTTTGCCATTTTTTTTGGGGGGGGGGGGGGGGGGGGGATGGACGTTCAAGCTCTTTCATTTTTATTGTTTCATCAATGAATACAAAAATGAATAATTAAATATAAATATTTGTCATTCTTCCATATTTTACCGGCCATAAAAGCATAAATAAATCCTACTAAGCATCCTATTTTCTTGTCCTATTTTAGAAAATGTATATGGATTGCAAAAAAAAAAATGGCTTTGATATTACCCAGATGATTATTTCTAACAAACAGAGCAATATGGAGTCTAATCGCTCCTTTTATTGATGACAGGAAAGGCGAGTAGCTCGCGTCCAGTCGTCTTCTATTGGAGGGAAATCGCTCCATGCAGAGGATGTGCAGGGCTGTGTTTAATGGTTTGATTGCATTGGAGAAGGCAGCCACTGGTAATGCCATTATATGGAGGGTGTGTGGGGGGCCGGGTATCACTTGAAGAAGCTATCGGCAACAAGAGAAAGTCAAAGAATTAGCCTAATGGCGGGGGAGAGGAGTTGTGTCGGGTGTCAGATACTTTCTATTCTCCATATCGCTCCGTGTCCTCTTCCTCTCTGTGTCCATCCCCCTCCCCCTCATATCTCTCTCAGGTTCCCCCCCTTCCGTCCTCCCTTCCATTCGTCAATTACACCGTGAGCCAGATCACAAGCTCCCTGCTTGGAAAATAAGCTAATATTCACCCCCTCCCTGCCTCCCTCCCTCTCTCTCACACCTCCCCAGAAGACACCGTCGGTGCATTTGCGTCCATCGATTGCAGACAGCCGGTTTATTTGTGCAGCCTACTTATAATTTTTCCATACGTGCAGCCAGCCGGGGCATCCAGGCAGGAAGGCCGATACAGACGGCCCTGATCCGCACGGCCACACACACTCGCAGTTCGATATTCACGGCGCAGGCTCGGCAGCACTTTAAGTTAACATAAAGAATGGGTGAGCATCCTCCAGAATCTCCACCAGCTCCATCCAGGTCTGCTGCCCTGCGTCTCTGACCTTTGGCCTCCATGCACAGCAGAGATGTTTCCCATCGTTCTTGTCATCATTATTAACTCTATGATAGAGGATTATTACTGTTGGAATCATGCGAGTAAATACAGCGCACCTGGCAACAGTTTTTGCCCTTCTAAACTTGAGCTAATTGGCTCGTTTCTTACATGCAGTACAAACCGGCCAGCCAGCCGGCCACAGCCAGCCAGCCAGCCAGCCAGCCAGCCAGCCAGCCAGCCAGCCAGCCAGCCAGCCAGCCAGCCGCCTGTCCTCCTGCCAGCCAGCTAGATTAGTGGCTGCTGTTGTACACGCCGGCACAGCGCAGCAATAAAGAGTCATGGCAGGACGGCCGGTGACACACACACACACACACACACACACACACACACACACACACACACACACACACACACACACACACACACACACACACACACACAGATAGCAAGCTGTGTCACCTGTCTGTCAGCAGGGAGAAGTTAGCGTCACACTTCAGGCATGGAAGTTTTCTGGGAGAACGTGTGCATCATCTCTTTTAAAAGCTAGAAAACCGATGAATATGAGTCATAAGAGCGAGATCTGAGTGCACGACCATCCTGGCGTCCGTTAAGCTCGGTATTGCAGGAGGCATCCATATCAATTGCAAACATATAGCAAAACATAAATCAAGCACATGAAAATGTTTTATTTCAAGTAAAACACGTGACCATTTCCATATTTATCCTCTGTTAGATATTAAGCAAAGCAATGTCCTCTCAGACTGCGTTTCGTGATTATTAATTGTTATATTTTTGGACTCTTTTTGATCAGATGTACAGCTCAAAATGCTTTCAAATTACCAAATAAAAGTACATGTCCATAGGCCGACTCTGCTGCACCAGCAGCCAGATATGTCAGAGGAATCCTATTTATCATCATTTCAGGGAAACAAAAAAACAATAAATTGGGATTTTGGTTTTCCGGTGATCCAAAAATACTCTTTGGGGATGGTAATCTATGAGCAATGGAATGGTGTGCTTTTCTCATTTAGCCTCGCCTGTACCAGGAATTAGCTGGCCCCACTGTGCGGGGCCTCGCTGGTGCTGCCATGAATAGAAATCCCTGCCACAGGTCAGGGCCGACTTCCAGATTGTTTTTTGTTTTTTTTGTTTGCCGGCCATGACTCTATATCCGAAATCACAAAGGATTATTTGAGAAGTAAATCCTCTCGCTTTTTTTTTCCTTCAGGAGGGTTACAATAAAATAAATAAAAATAAAACAAATGAGCTGAAGTATATTAAGTAACACATTCTCCAAAATGTATTTGACTGCTGCACAAAGCTTGCATGTTCACTTCCACAAGCCTGTCCAAATCCTTATTGATTTTCTTGCTGAATATTGCCCCAGTGCCATTACCTCCTCAGGATGATGTGTGTGTCTGTATACGATCAAATCGTACTGTAATTCTTTTTCACTGCGGATGCATATGGCTCCAGTTAAACTGCAGCAGCTGTTGACCGAAGCAGGTAACCTGGTTACAGATTTCATATTGGAGAGAGAAGAGAAGAAAATAAAACGAAACACGAGATTGGATATTTGAAAGACATTCGGAAACAAAATTAGGGTTTACAGCTGAAAGAGGGAGACAAGGACAAATAATATGAGAGTGAGAGAGAGAAAAAGGGGGAGATAAATGGGTATGATTCTTATTCACAAGGACATTTGAGCTTCGCCTCATGGCCAGACATGAATGAGTAGATTTCAATAGTATCGACTGTTGCTTCGGACATCAGCAAACACGCTCGCGGACACACACACACACACACACACACACACACACACACACACACACACACACACACACACACACACACACACACACACACACCTGCTGATGCGCACACACCACAATCTGTGTGGAATACAGAGTACGGACCTGTGTGTGCAGGTCAGCCCACGCTATTTAAGGCTAAAACGAACACACACACACACACACGCAGTGTACCTTCTCTGTTTTTTTTATGTGTCATGATGGCAAATATCTAATATGTGATAGCAGTGTTTTAATGAGCAGCGTGTTCTTTTGTCTTCTGCAGTATTTTTAATACTAAACCAGTCCAAGGTAACAAATATTCCTCTGTGTTTTTTGTGTGGCTTCATGCATTTTAAAGCAGTCTTTGTTTTTTAGCAGTGTTATGTTATGACATGCATATGCGTTGTGATCATGAGAGAAAAGTCTCATTGAATTATAACCCAAAAATGTCACCAAACTTCAAACAAGGCCTTATTTCACGAATATATATATAGTTTTCTTTGTCTTATGAGTAGCAGTGTTGAATCTATGAAAACGACTGCTGCTAAGCTTACTTTTTATTTTCTTTCTATACTATATATTTTCCCCTGTGGTATTTATTGTTTCAACCTCAAAATACGGCACCTATATTAGTGTGACTGGCTCTGTAGTGGGTCCAAGCTGGTTGATGGTTTCCTATAAATGTTTATGCGGTTGGGTGGCTCTTTAGTAACCCCTAAAATAAGACGTTGGAAAGGGTGAAGAGCGGCGAGGCTGAGGGTAAACTTTAGAGGCTGTACATTTTAACTGGAGTTCGAACATGCACATTTTGTTCTCGGGGAGAGTTTTCTTTGCTCTTTTGCACCACATATTTTAAATGACTCCTCATTAAATACCAAAATTCAACTGTAGAAGCATGTGTTTACATTGTTTTTTTTCCATGCACTTCAATTCATTTCTATTGTGCATCACCCAACAATATGCTGCATAGTGTGTTTTGTTCTTCAAAGTCTGGAAATTGTCTTTACCTGATCTGGTGAGTGTGAGTGATTGTCTGTTCACCAGAGAGAATGTAAGATAAAATGTTAAGAGTGGCACTTTCACGCTTGTCAACGATCTCTAAATATACCCATGGACCGGCAACACACACACACACACACACACACACAGACTGCCTTTCTCTATGTCTCCATTAGAAAAAATCTACTTCAGCTGCTTTACTTCCCGACAGTCTCAGCAGTCACACACACAAACACAGAGTCACAATCCAATTTTTATAACAAAAATTGGATTCCTCTTCATTCCTCTCCAAAAACTCAGCAGACACACCGGAAAAAAACTCGACCTGACAAGTATCAGTGTGTTGGCATGGCGAAAACGATGGTTACGGACTCAAAGCAGCCACGCGAGGGAAATATTTATCCCGACCAGTCACCAGAAAAAGGGAATACTTCGATAAGACGAGGCCTCTTTGTCACCAGTGTAGCTAACTGGATCCCATTTTTTCTTCTATCACTATTTCTGATTGTGACAGCTGCTTGTGTTCCTGAAGAAATCCACTGTCCATCCATGTTCCCCCTCTTATCATTGGAGGCCTAAAGTTATATTCTTTCTCCATAAAGCCACCATCAAAATGTCTCCAACCCCTGAGATTTCGTCTTTGAGCTCTCTAACAAGCAAACAACCTCCTATCATTATTCTAAAATAACAATAATAATGTTTATGAGCACATTTACAAATGATTTCACATTGAATCTATGACTTCTCCTTCCTCGAGTGAACCCCCCCCCCACCAGAATGATGTTCGAGCACATTGTCGTTGACACTGCAATTTTGCAGACTGGCATGACATTGTCACTTAAAGTGCAGATTTGACGTGAAGAGCCCTCCTCGCTGTTTGTGTTTAATATCGCGCTGACAGCTGTATCATTCTTGCTCGCTATAATCAAATTATGACAGCGTGGTAAATGTCCCCCCCCCCTGACATTTCCCATTATAAAATGCACACGCCGCGGCGTCAGACAACGCGTGGGTGGCATCCCTCGGTGGCAAATGGGATTGTAAGTGGCACCGGGCTGACATTAACGCGTGTGTGCGTGTTTTGGGGGGTGTAATTGCACTCGTGTATTGATGATATGCATAGGTGCGTGTCATGTGGAATTATGTTCGTTGTTTTTAAGAGATAAGGGCGGAAAGAAAACGTCACAGACATGCAGAAGCTTGGTGACACTTTTATCGTTGTGCTGTTAATGAAAGTGCAGTTGGAATACGTTGCAAATTACACACAGAATGATGTTTTTTTGGGAAGCATCTGTATACAAAGTTGAATGTCTGTCTGGGATCAGTTTGGAGAGACCTCGTCACATACGCGTGTGTGTACAGCAGGCCAGAAGGCAGCCAGCTTGTGTCAATCATCCAGGGAGATTAGATTTGTACCCTTTGCTCTGATATCACACCCTCTCCTTATTTCCTCTCCTCATTTTCTCCTCTATACCCTCAACTCCTTCCCCTCCTTCTTTCCTCCCCTCTCCTTTTCATCTCCTCGTCTCCTCTCTTCCGCCCTCGTTTACCCTCTATTCTCCTCTCCTCGTTTCCTCTCCTCTCCCCGTTGTGGCCTGCGAGGGAATATCCAGTGTCCTCTTATTGGATTGGCTGCTTTACGTTGGCGGGCCCTTCCCTTTTTTCGCCGCCCCTCGGCCTGCTGGGTAATGATAATAAAATTGAAATATCCCGGTACTTATCAGTGTATTACCTCGCTATCAACACCTCAGACACACTCCCTACTTTAGAGGTTATACAGGAGAAAGCGTGATCTGATATACAGTGCGGACAGGGAGAGGACACCGTCGGAGAAAGTGAGAAAGAGGGAGACAGGAGGAAGAGGAGGAGGTGAGGGAGTAAATTGATAGACAGAGAAAGGGGACGGGGGTGAGGGGGGAGAGAGAAAGAAAGAAAGAAAAGACGTGAGTTTTGTCGTGGCTACATTTTCAAGGTGCTATTTCCAGGATGGATTGCGGTAGGTAGGGAGGAGAGGGTGAAAAGAGGAGGAGGAGGAGGAGGAGGAGGAGGAAGAAGAGGAAGAGAGGCGTGTAATGTGACTCTGTGGCATCTGTCCAGACCAGAGGCGTGTTAGCGTAAGCCGTCCTCAACACTCCACAGTAGTCTACTGTACATTTGCGGTAATGTAAAACATCTCACATCTCCCCATCTCTCTCTGTCTCCGGGCCCTCTCCTCTCTCCTCCCTCTTGGCAGTTGTTGGTGTGTGAGTGTGTGTGTGTGTGTGTGTGTGTGTGTTCGGTGTGTGTGTGGGAGGTGGGGGGAGCGTGCCAAAGCTGAGATCAGGTTTGGAAATTGATTTGAATGAGTGTTGTGGACAGCTGATAGCTATAAAAGATTTTCTCCTTTCATTTCCCAGGGAGTTTCTCCTTTGATGCTGGCTGGTAGTCAACTCAGCTTTGAAGCTTGTCTGCAGAGCGGGCCGGCCCGCCACTTGATACCGCGTCTGTCGTGTGTTCATGCATGTGTACACACGACTTCTTGTTTGACCTTTTGCAAGGCACATTGGTGTTGAATTTTTCCACAGAAGCCGTGACTTTTATGGTAATGTGGCTGACGTTTAAGTTGTACAAAATGGCATTTAATTTTATCTGATTTAATAAAATGAGGTAAAATTACTCATGATAACCTATTTGCATGTAAGCTAAATGATTTCTTTCCTTTTTTTTCTTTTAATCCGGAACGATCACTTATGTGCGACAACCGCATCTTCACCTGCTCTAAATCTTTAACATATTGGACGCTTAACATGCCAGCCACCTTCAAATTGCCCTTTGGGGATAAAAATCTCTGAAATGTTATTTTGTCGTTTCATCGGCTGCCTTCGACCGAACCAATCGCACGCTCCAATCTAATCCCCGGGGGGGGGGGGGAAGGAAGATTCTAGTCTGTTGCCACGGATGCCGGTGGGGAAAAGGGGGTCACGAGGTCAAGTACGGCTAATTTATTCACTCAGTCAGATTTCCTCTGGCTCGTGGATGGCAGATGGAGAGGTCTGATATGATATCACCCATCTGAATCACCCGGGGAGAAGAGAGGGGGAGGGAGGGAGGGAGGGATGAGAGGAGAAGAGATTGGCAGGAGAGATGTGAAACGAAAGCGGGGGACAGATAGTAAAAAATTGGGGAATTAATAAATGGTTAGATAGAGAGATGGGAGAGAGGGTAGCATAGCCTGGGAGAGTCAGGAGTGTGTTCGCCCCACCGAGTCGGGTGTCGAGCTGAACATCGAGCCGCATAGCATCATATAAGATGTGTGTGTGTGTGTGTGTGTGTGTGTGTGTGTGTGTGTGTGTGTGTGTGTGTGTGTGTGTGTGTGTGTGTTGAAATGTGTGTACGTGCGTGTGCGTCCTTATCTTAAGACAAGTGGTTCTGGTCCAATAAGATCCTGGGAGATGGTAGGACTAAGCGGCTTAGACCAAGATCTGAGATGGTGGGGAGGGAGGGATGGAGGGAGGGAGGGTTGGAGAGATAGCGACAGGGAGATGAGAGGAGGAGATGAGGATGGAGAGGAGTGGAGGAGGACAGAGGAGAAGGACAGATTAGGAGGATGGAGGACAAGGGGGGTGGGGGGCATTTGGAAAGAGATGAGACGTGGAGGGCTGCAGAGATCGGAATGGAAAGATGTGATGTGGAAACAGTTTGGAGAAGTTTTTTAAAGAGCAGGAGGGGGGGGGTAGGGCGGGAGAAGTTTTGGTTTGAAATAGTTCTTGGCTTCTTGTCAAAGGGCAGGGATTTACAGGATTTCATCAACGGTGTCAACTTGAGGACACTTTTTCCCAAGAGGTTGCGAGTCTGTGGCTTTTCGACAACAGCGTCCTCTTAAGAACACTCTGTCCCCAAAGGTTCTGACTTCAAGCCTTGGCTTCCAGACGCTCCTTTATTTAAAAAAAAAAAAAAACTGTGATGTGCAAAAGCCCACCTGGGAAATCGAAAGCCCACCTGGCAAATTCCCATTGTCATTGTGACACAGCACACAGTGCTCACTGCACACAACAAAATTGTTTTCCGTCTTGTCATCGTTGCTATTACATTAAAAATGTCTCAGCTCCCAGCCTTTTCCTCTACATACAGATTGAGGTCAAGACATTGATCTTTGTCTGTTGAAAAAGCAGCGTGCCTCTTGTCTCGGAAAGTACCTATCATTAAGAAAAGATGAGGAGGTCTGAGATAAATGTGAAACTGTGCTCTGAGGGGTTTGAGTTTTTATTATGGACGTTAAGGAGCTGATTTTAAGCACTTTTGTCGACACAGATAATATCTTTTCGCTTCCGTCCGAAACAGCCTCAAGAGATGGGTGAAGGGAAAGTCTGTCAAAGGGCAGGTCTTGTCCAACCACAAATCATCTAAAGAAATGAAGGTGTAATTATCTTTAACCATCTCATTTCGGGTACGGGGGGAAAGCTTAGTTCACATTAGGTAGTTTGGTGAACTTGGCAGAGCAGGTGAGAGAGCTGTTCTTCACGACAACTTGCTTGGATCAACAAGACCACATTTTCTAAGGAAAATATTCTGGTTTTTTTTAATTGAACCTAATGCTTTCATTTTGTATCTCCTCAGTTTGGCAACCACATGAAGATGAGGAACCAGCTCTGACGAACCCACGGATGTCCACCCCTTCCCCGGACCCTTCGGCTTCGGAAACACATCCGACAGACTCTCCAAGAGGGAGGCTTTTACTGCTCTTCAACCAGGAGGAAAAACTTAACCTTGACCATTTCTTGTATTTATCATCAGGACTGAAGTCATCCAAACTGTGAAGTCTGTGAAGGACAGAATAAACCCAACGGCACTTACCTGGCCCGGAATGATTTGGACTGAACTGGTCTCAAGTGAATTTAGCTGGAGACAGATTAACTCACTTTAGCCCCACTGAAGAGAAATGAACTGAATCCAAGCTAGTCTGACATTGGCTGATTTCTTCAAGAATACTCTCCTCTCTCACAAACTGCTCTTTTCTGAGTCCCTTCCTTCTTAAAGCCAAATCCCTTAAGACTCAAACCCAGATTCCCGCACTTCCTAAGACCCTTTTCAAGGGCCTTGGACATTGTCTCAAATTTTATTGAGGAGGAATCATCTCCTCCTCCCCCCTTAAATCCTAACGACCTCTTTCTCCAGTCCAGACATGGATCTCCACAGGGCAGCCTTCAAGATGGAGAGCTCCTCCTACCTGCCCAATCCCTTGGCCTCCCCGGCCCTCATGGTCCTGGCCTCCACTGCTGAAGCCTCTCGGGACGCCTCAATTCCCTGCCAGCAGCCACGTCCATTTGGCGTCCCCGTTTCCGTTGAGAAAGACGTCCATTTGCCATTTAACAATGGTTCTTACACTTTCGCGTCAATGTACCACCGCCAAGGTGCAGTCCCACCAGGATTCCCCAACAGGGACTTCCCTCCCTCCCTCCTCCACCTCCATCATCAGTTCGCCCCACCTAACCTGGACTGCTCGCCGATCAGCATGCTGAATCACAGCGGCGTCGGCGCCTTCAGGCCCTTCGCCTCGCCTCCGGACGATCGGGACGGAGTGCCCGGCGGGTATCAGTCCGCCTTCACCCCGGCCAAGCGCCTCAAAGGTTGCCTGGATCCAGACGCCTCACCCCACCTGCGGTACTCCGATGCGGAGGGGAAAGAGTATGACTTTGGCGGTTCCCAGATCCCTCCTGGAAGTTCGCCCAGCAGCGCCTTGAAAGCAGTGGAGGACAGCGGTAAAAAGATCTTCGCGGTGTCAGGCCTCCTGTCGGATCGAGAGACTTCCTCCAGCCCCGAGGACCGCATTGAGCGCTGTAAGTAACTTTTCTGAGTGGAGGATGCTAGAACTGTGCATACAGATGTGTGACAAACGATCGGAAAAACATTGGGACATAAGAGTAGCGGGCACGAAGGGTCACTGAATGATTTGATAATGTGAATCATATGCATTAATCTTTGGGGTCTCCAGATTTTAACCCCATTAAACACCTATGGGAGAGAATCTCTTTTGGAAGAATGTTGTTAACCCTTCCAGTAGAGTTCCAATAATCTATGAAGTGTTTAATAAGACACTTCATGTTGGGTTTTTCTAACATACGTCTTTGTCGCCCATCTGTATGGAGGAATGGCTTGCAAGGCATACAAATACAAGTTCTAGAAATGTGTTGCATAATGTGCTATGTTCTCACAACACTCAAACTACATGGACATACACATTATTGTTGTGAAAGTCTCCTGCGGTGGAAACACAAATCAGCCCCATTATGCTCTTGCAATAAAACAAAATCATATGTTTTACAATATTTCAGTGTGGTAAAATGAAGAGTTTGGCCACATCAGTTTCCCATTTTGCATTTCTTCCAGTTTATTAGAAGTGATAAAAAAAATAAAAAAAAGTGAGTCAAATTTGTATCGAAAGTGCTCAAACCACAATAATCTGGGATGATTGTATGGTTGATTGTAGTAATTAAACCTGCCCAAACCTAAACAGCAAGACACTCAAGCACGCGCACAGCCAACTCTAATTCTGACTCTCAAATTAAAACCAAAGTACAACTCTCTGTAATTTGTAAAAGAATGCAAATTTTGACACGCTAGCATCAACACACGCCAGTAAACAATCCCATCTATGTTCTCCTGTCATCATCTCTCCTGGCTCTCCCCAGCCTTGTTTCACAAGCCCACAAGCTCCACTGGTCACATTAGCATTCACCGGTGGAGGGATGCCATTTGGCCCCTCACGCACTGGGAATCTGATTAGTGTTTGTGTATGTGTTGCTGTGTGTGTGTGTGTCGGTGTGTGTGAGTGACTGGTTCAGAGACCGGCCATGCTCTTTGCCATCAGCATTCATCATAGCTCCACGCTGGCTGCCTTGTTGCCAAAAGATTTACCCGCATACCCAAAACCTTGGCAGGCCATGAGTGTGTTTATGTGTGTGTGTGTGTGTGTGTGTGTGTGTGTGTGTGTGTGTGTGTGTGTGTGTGTGTGTGTGTGTGTGTGTGTGTGTTTGTGTTTGTGTAATAAATGGGAGGTGGGAAAGGGGTTGAACGAGCTCCAAGCACAAACACACAAACACTCTTCCAGACGCACAAACAGCTCTCAGCATGAGCACCGACGTCTCCTACACATGTCAACAAGCTGCATCGGGTCTCAGTGACAAATGAGGAGAGAGAGAGAGACAGAGAGACAGACACAGACGTGCCTTTAGTGTATAATTTAACTAAAAGAGACGCTCTTTCTTTCGGTCTTTCCTTTCTTGAATTCACTTTTTTGCTGTCTTTACTTCAATACTCCTTGTTTCTTTCTCCTTCACCTCTTGTGGAAGAAGGAGAGTGTGTGTGTGTGTGTGTGTGTGTTGTGTGTGTGTGTGTGTGTGTGTGTGTGTGTGTGTGTGTGTGTGTGTGTGTGTGTGTGTGTGTGTGTGTGTGTGTGTGTGTGTGAATTTGGTGTGTGTTTGAGCGATGCATCCTTGATGGAACACATGAGAGACAGAAGCGACGACCTGAGACTGATCCGATAAAAAAAAAAAGACCACCGCAGGAGAGACAGAGAGGGTGAGAAAGAGAGGGATGAAGGAAGGACTGGAGGGAAGGGAACATTTGGGGAGGTGACACCCGGTGGGATGGCAAGAGGAGGAATGAGAAGGTGGAGGAGGAAGATATCAAAGGAGCACATGAAGTGAGAGAGGGTAAACGGGACAAGAACAAAGAGAGAGGAGGGAGAAATAAATGACAATTTCGCTTTGGAGTTGGATCTCATTGTTGTCTTGTTAGACTGCTGATTTAAAACCATTTTTTTTCATTTGAAAAATACATTTTAACCGTTCAGGAGGTCTTGAGCAAAAGCGACTGCAGCTCAAGATGCTTGTGGTCGTGCCATGTTGTCAATCAAGATTCGTCCGTGGCCAGAAATAGAATAGGAGATGGGTACGGGGGGCCTCCTGTGCTGTCTTTTGGAACGGCTGCATCGGTATCTAATCAGGTTAAATCTTGGCACAAGTAGCCTCTACCTCCACCATAGGCTTCTAATGCAATTGGATGTGCGGCAGCACTGCTTGCAGCAAAGAATTATGGGTTCTCCTTCGCTGGTTTTGGCTATCCAGCGAAGGCGCAAAGAACAAACAAACACTTTGGTACAATCCCAGGAGGACAGCGCTCTCGCTGCTTCACACAGACACACACACACACAAACACATACACATTAGCTAACTAGCAGCCTCCGCGCTGCTTCACACATGCCTCTCAGAAATCTCACAGTGAAAAGAGGTTTGCAAAGCTTGGGATCATACAGTGTCACACAAAGATTTTGGTACAGTAAAATATATATATATAAATGGAAGGTGTTTCATAGGTTTAATCATCAATATCTCAAGCATATGTTAAGTTTGCTGAGTTTCACAAGGGTTCATCCAGGTCAAGCATGACTTAAGTCTGGAATCCATTTGTGCCATTTAATCCGTATCTTAACCGTGTTGATATCATTAACACAGATGCAATTTAAAGCTTTCGTTAAGGTGCTGATATCTGTCTCGCTCAGTAGTTGCAATGCGTTGTCTGCAAATACATTGTAACAATTCTTTGAAGTCGTCTCCAATCACTTCTCGGGTTTGGATAAAACAAGTCTTAAGTCAAGGTCTTCTCACTAGCATTTGCTGGGCCTATATGATGGTCTTCATCAGCTAATGGAGCTTGCTCAGTCGTCATGAAGATAGCGTAGTTGTCAATATGTGACTTCTGGAGCAGTTTTTGAACAACTAGAAAACACTGCTTTTTAAAGGCATTTAGCCCCGGTAGTACAGAGTGCTGCAGTTGTTAAACAAGTCTTAAACCCCGGAAATGAGTCAGCATTTTTTTCACTTTGTCTTGAAATGAAATGTTTTTTTGTTTTTTTTTATGGGTTTTGGTTGGATGCCTGATGTAGGGTCTGTCGTTAACACAAGTTAACCGGATTTGAAAATGTTGTTCTACGACATGAGAAAATGTCAGAAAATACCTCTCCCGAGATTTTTGAAGCTTTGGAGCTCAATGAGACCAGTCTTTAGCTTAGTGGTTGTGAGGTGAAGTTTGTTGAAAGCCTGAAATATGCTTTTTTCTTAGTTAAAAGAAATTTCTTCTTAATGGCCATTTCATTCATGCTTCAAAAAGCATAAATTTGGTGTTCATTTGTGAAGATTAACAAAACGAGTAAGTACCATAAACTAAATTTAGCTTATTTTCTGCAATAATCCAAAATCAAACTGGAAAAGTCCCATTAGATTTTAGTTTAGGGAACCAGTTTTATGCTAACCTCCAGGGTTGGCCTGCAAAAATACGTCATGCCTGCAGCACTCTATAAACAGAACCACCTGCATGTCCACTCTCTAGTTATGGACTGTATCAGGACCTTAACACTTAACCTGCAACTCCAATTTATGTAAACAGAAGGAAAAAAAACATGTTTAGTTAAAAAAGAATGTGCATATTCATTTTGGTGGGCCAGAGATCTTATATGTGATCAGACTATTAACATCACTGCTCTTGCATTCATCCATTTTACAAGTTGAAGATGTGTTTTAGTTCCAGTCTAATCATCCGTCGTGCCAGTTAATCCCAGGTGTGAAGGTGAATCCTCCCTCGCTGAAACCCCCAAAAATGCTATTAACGCAACTTGGAAAAAAACTTCCCCGTGTGCAATTCTAAGCCCTCACGCAAATCCCCCCATGGCACCGGCAGGCACGTTGGCTGTTAACTAAACTCGCTAACCTGTCAGCCGCTAAACCTGCACATAAAGGCCCCATCATGCCTTAAGAGGACTATGCATGTCGTATCATTGTGAAGGCCATCAGCATTAACTGTATTCACATGGTGAGGGCTTTAGCACAGGAATGAGGGGGTGCAGAGCAGAGGAGCTTGTTGTTTTTTTGTGTGTGTATACAGTAGAAGAGAGGATGGAATTATGAGATGTGTGATTGGAATTAATGGGAATGTTGACAAATGACACAACCCCCCCTCCTTTCGCAGTGCACTTGCTTGTTTGCAGAGGGGATTTGATGTTTTTGCACGACGTGTCAATGTGAAGCGGTGTGTGTGTGTGTGTGTGTGTGTGTGTGTGTGTGTGTGTGTGTGTGTGTGTGTGTGTGTGTCAGTCACAGCATCCAGCACGTCCCATCATCTTTGCTTTCCTCTGCCTCTTACTTATCTTTTGTTCTCTCCGTCATCTTTTCCTTCACGTCCTTCACTTCCTTCCCCTTCTGTGTGTGCATGTGTGTGTGTGTGTGTGTGTGTGTGTGTGTGTGTGCATCTCCCCACATGAGTGTGTGACAGCTGTAGTCTGTTTGTTTACGTTCTCTCCGCTCTCTGCATTTACAAGGCTGAGAGATTTACATTGAGCCTGACCTCCGAATTCCTGTAACCCAGCTTCCTCATTCCTCTCCTCCTTCCTATCCTTTTTCCTTCTAGCTTTAACTCATCACTCATGGAGGTTTTCCCACGTCGAATTGAGATAGATGGGGAAAAAAAGAATCGGGAAAGAAAGAAAAAATCCTTTAGAGAGGGAGGGTGAGATAAAAGAAAGGATAAAAGCAATACGAGAAAAAAAGGAAAGGTTGCGAGGAAGGAAGGAATGAAGGAAACAGGGAGGATGGTGAGATGTTAAGCTGAAATGCAGATCCCATCTGCCAGACTGACAAAATATATTCATAAGGCAGCACTCCATAGACAGGCAGATATTGCAGATTTTTTGTATTATCCACATTTATCTGGTCAAATCATTTTAACCCACTTAGAACTACACTTTTTTTCTCGTATTCCCATCAACAGTTCTAACATTTGAAAGAGTGCATCACACACAGCTGTGAAAACACACAGCGAGAGGCCTCCTCTTCATCCTCCTCTTCATCCTCCTCTTCGACCTTTTCTTCTGTTCTTTGTTTATCTTCATCTCTTCCTCAGAGCAAAAAAATGTCATTCCTGTCTGGGGACGTAGTGGACCAAATCGTTGCAACTAAAGATACATTTAAAAAAAGTGGAAGAAAATAAACCAACTCCTCACATTAAGGGAAGATGGATCATGATGTCGATGGACAACAAACACATTCTGTTTTGGATTCCTGGTTTCCATCTTTAGTGCTTAGCAGTCCACTAACTGTAGGATTTCACTTCTCACAGACCACCTGTCAATCAAACCGTTAGGGCGGGGCTTCCACAAGTGGCGATCTTTAACTGTTAATGTCAGCTTTTTAAAAAAACCTTCTCGATTCCCCGTCCTCAACAATCCTCCCTTCCCCTGCTGCGGCGTGTGAGGAGTTAAAAAAATCATCCAAGGAGACAGAAGGCTCATCCTTGTCCCCCCCCCCCCTTCCATCTCTGCCTGTCACGGTCTAGTGGCAGGGTTAAGTTAAGTAAGAGTGTTCTAATAATTAGGACTGGGACTCGCCTGCCTGCCTGCCTGCCACTGTGTGTGTGTGTGTGTGTGTGTGTGTGTGTGTGTGTGTGTGTGTGTGTGTGTGTGTGTGTGTGTGTGTGTGTGTGTGTGTGTGTGTGTGTGTGTGTGTGTGTGTCTTCCTGTCAGTGCTTAGCCAGATGTTAAAAGGCTTGTCCCTCTCATGTTGCCTCCCTGTCAGTCTCCACCATGTGCCACACACACACTCACACTCACACTCACACACACTCACATCGGGTACTGTCCTGCTTGTGGTGGCTTTGTTTACCCCCAAGTGTGTGCCCTTCTGCCCTCCTGGCAGCTCCCCCAGGCTGACGAGTGAGCGTGTCCAATTCCCAGCCTTCATGCATCTGATCCATACAGTCCACATTTATTGTAACTATGATTTTTTTTTATTGAAATAGTCATTGGAATCTTGCAATATTCTCTTTCCATCTCTCTTTTAAGCGGGTTCTTTCCCCTCCCTTTCTGTCTCACTGGGTGGCAATTGGAAGTGAGCAGCAATTGTCTGTGTGTGTGTGTGTGTGTGTGTGTGTGTGTGTGTGTGTGTGTGTGTGTGTGTGTGTGTGCTTGTGCAGTTGAATGTGTGTGTGTGTGTCACTTGGTGTGAGTCGTCTTGCGGTCATTGTTGCGACGCTGTGCAGATCAAGGATTAGTCGCTTCCTGTCGAGCCTTTTGTCGGCGCAGCCACTCCATTTGGACACAGATCTGTGTGTGTGTGTGTGCGTACTGTGTGTGTGTGTGGAGGAGTAGGCTACACAAAAGAGCCGCTGGAGCTGGTGTAAAGCAAATGAAGGAGAGCAGATGACATGAGAGGATTCCCTCTGCAGCTCCCTGTGAAATATTCTCTAGCTAAGTAATTTCATGGTTTTTTTTCACTCTTAAAATGGGACTTTTTTTAACAGCTGCTAATATTGTGTCATCATACTTCATCTGTTCCCTTTGCTGTTGTACTTGATTCATGAACCTATTGTAAAGAAAACAGCAGAAAACATGTTAAACATTAGGTAGACCGCTCCGAGGACAGGATGTCACTTGGCATTCAGGAAGATCTGGAAACAGGTTTGCTTTGAGGGGAACATGACACAATTCCTGCAGCACAGTTAGTCTTTCTCTCTTCTCTCTCTCTCTCTCTCTCTCTCTCTCTCTCTCTCTCTCTCTTTCTCAAACACACACACACACACTTACACACACACAAGCTCAGGTCCGTAACCTCCCCAGTTCCGGAATTCCACTTTGTTCCCCCGGTGATGTCAGCTTTGGCCAATAAAAGAAAGAAAACCTGCGTTAAAACTCCACTGAGCCTCATACAACCGCAGCACACCTGGCAACACAACACACATTCGGCTTTTAAAATGTGTACACACACACACACACACACACACACACACACACACACACACACACACACACACACACACACACACACACACACACACAGCTCACATAAGGTCACAGCCCTGAACTTCTGCCTTACTGTCTTTTACATTTTATACCACTTGCTGGGATTTTTCCTCCTTAGAAACGATGCATATAAATACAACCATCTTTTCTTGCCAGAGTTCACGATATTTGTGAAAATGGTGAATTGGCTCCGACATATTTATCCTCTTCAGTAAAGCTCAAGAGAGATAATCCTCTAAGTCGTGGGTTTGACTTTACCAAAGAATGCCAGCTGATTTGAAAATGATATACAATGTTAATGTTGTTTAATTCTGCTCTATACATCGCTGCACGTTGTACCGTCAAGAGTTCCTCGCAAAGCTTATTCCTCCAGAGAGCTCAGGCGTTCAGACACCTCCTAATGCAGATGTGTTAAAAGATCCTCCTCAGTCCACCACTGTCTCCCTCCTCCTCCTCCTCCTCCTCCTCCTCCTCCTCCTCCTCCTCCTCCTCCTCCCCCCCTTTCTCAAGCCTCCCTTCTCCTCCCTCCTTTCGGTCCCCGTCTCCTTCTTCTCTCCCTCCTCACCCTCCCCCCCTCCTCCTCCTCCTCCTCCTCCTCCTCCTCCTCCTCCTCTTCTTCTCTCCTCAGTAATCTAATCTGCAGCCAGTTTGTGGATGCAGTCTAGTGTGACAGGCCTGCCCCCCTTTGCTTCTCTTTCACACACACACACACACACACACACACACACACACACACACACACACACACACACACACACACACACACACAAACAGCAGGCCCGTTTCCAAAAAAGCCCACTTGCTTGACAGAGCCCACCCCTCCCTGTCTTGGTCACACCCTCTTTAATATTGAATTATTCATCAAATCTGATTGGTTCCTGCTGATGGCGGCCATGATGCGAACCAACAGTTTGTGTATGTGTGTCTGTGTGTGTATGTGTGTGTGTGTGTGTGTGTGTGTTAGAGAGGAAGGGGGGTTGTGGGTTCGAGATCGTTAGCTGCTCTTAACGCGCTGTCGCTTCACAAAGCTGGACTGGCCCGTCACTTAGCGCACACACACACACACACACACACACACACACACACACACACACACACACACACACACACACACACACACACACACACACACACACACATCTTATTTTTTCACAAGAGCGACCTGCACCTGTAGATGTTTGGAAGCGAAACACATCTTTGAAGAAGGAAGGAGGATTTTTCTCTGCGTTATTATTTGAAGGTGAACTATTCTTTCCCCGGAGTCGAAAGTTGTGGTTGGTGTTCAGACATCAGTGTGTATCATCACATCTGATTTCTTCCTCGTTGGTACTAAAAGTTGCAGCCATCCCAGAGGAACAAAGCTTAGCATCTGCTGCTGCTGCTGCTGCTGCAAAACAAGGCCTCTAAAGTCCCTTAGAAAGGTGAAACAAATCAATGAGGGGTGTTTTATATGCATGCCAGAGTGTGTGTGTGAATGTGTGTGTGTGCATGCTCATATGATTTGCATGCACCAGAATCTACACTCTTCAATATTGGGAGTGAACTGCAAAGGGCTCATTGAAGCTGTTTAATCACCTTCGTTTCCTCACAACAACTCCAATGCTAACCAAAATGCTAATGGTTTCGCAGCAGCAACCCGAAGTGCCCCCTGACCAAAAGGCAGCCTTTAAACGAGGGGGGTCTCCAAACATAATGGTGCATGTCTCTCCCACGGCATGATCAGGTTTATCCGCGTCATATTTCCCTTCCACACATCTCCCACTTGTGTTTGTGCACGCTGTGAAATTGCATTCTCGCGGCGGGCTTTGCTAAAGGCATAAACAGGCGACGATCACGGATTTGCCCGCACTTCAGAAGAAGAAAGATGGAGATAAAGGGAAAAAAAGGATGAGTGTGTCGACATTTGCGCACGTGCGCGTGTTGGGTACCTGGAATGCCTCGCGAGGCACTTGACGCTGACCCCACGCGGTGCCTCTGCATATCTAAAAGGCATTAGAAGGACGAGTTTGGTTGTCCAAGGTGTTTTTTTTGGTTCTGGTTGAGTATTTTAAGCAGAGCTGAGACACACACACACACACACTGCGCTCGTCACATCTCAGGTCTGCGTTCAGGTTGCAACATAACTTCCCTCCTTGGGCTCTCTTCATCCTCATCCTCTTTATTCACACCCTTCCCTCTATCCCCCCCCTGTCACTGGGTGTGTGTGGAAACCCAGCCCACTGTTCAGCAGATGAATAATTTAGCGGTGTGTGTATCATCTGTTTACCGTGCTAATCCATCTGTCAGCAGGCACCTATCGATTCGCGCCTGCCTGGTAATTGTGCATCCGCGCCACGCGCTCACACAGATGCACATACGCAAACACACACACACACACACAAACAGTCACACACACTCACGGGCGTCGCTGGACGTGCAACGCACACTCGTGTACCTATATGATGTGCAGGTTAGCTCATATTCAGATCCTGCGGTTGTCAGCTGGTCACCCAGACACTTCATTTACACTGAGTGAACCTGATTTTAGGGTCAAGGTCACAAAAAGGACTCTCTTATTGGACGCAACAGCTTCAGGTCACTTCAGGGCTTTTCTTACATACATATATGTTTTTGTGATTGTTTTAAGCGGCACTGTTGTTCTTTAGAATCAGCTAATGTTAGTTAATGCTTTATCCTGAGGCCAAAAAAGAAAAAGCACTTGATGATATAAAAGAAAAATGGCAAATGTCCATACACCCACAGATAGGACATGAAAGCCCATAAGAACTTAACTTAAAAAAAAAAAAAAAATGGAATAAAAAATCGTGTTAAAAAAAACGGACAAAAAGAAAAAGACTGTTCAAGACAAAAATAGTGACTCAAGTGCTTGACTTAAAAAGTACCCTCAGCTGTTGTATCAGGTCTGACAGTGAAAGTGGGAAGTGGGTAAAACAATAAGGGAAATAATAACACGTCTCCACGTCTCCTCTGCTCTTTCACTTCTGAATTCCATCTTTCACACCCGTCGCTGGCTCACTGATTCTAGAGGTTTCAGTGTTTCCGTTCATCTTTTTTCTTATTGTCCTTAAGCCCTCCGATTGTGAAGACTGCTATTGATCTTGTCACCTAAACAGAACGTGTGACCTTCTAAACATTTGCTATAAAATAATGGTGCATTTTATTAGAATGATTAAACTTATTCTAAGCAGCTGCAGTATATTCCCTTTCTTTAACCACTTCCTCAGTAAAGAATCAGTACTTAGACATTTTGAATTAATGACATAGGGAGTAAACAATTACTTATTTGCTTCATAAAATGTATTTTGATATGGTGGGGTACAGTTTAGATACATGCAGAGAGACAGTGGGAGACAGGACTATAATGAATCCATGGGTGACCATTGATGGTTGTAATTATCAAATGGCTGGTTTTAAAAGCTCATTGATTGATGTCATTAGCTCCATGAGTGATTACTAATTGCTGCTCTAGTATGTTAACCACACGGGAGGCATACACACACACACACACACACACACACACACACACACACACACACACACACACACACACACACACACACACACACAACACACACACACACACACACACACACGAAAGCATTCATCACACACGGACACATTCATTCCTCTGATTTGATTATCAGTGATATCCAGCATTTAACGCTGTTATCTACTTAACCCTGTGGTGTTTTTGTGCTGTCAGACATCACAAGCCACTTTAAACCGGTTTGACACTAAAAGCAGTCGCAGTGATTATTTACATTCAATAATCATTCCTAATAGATTCATATTTGTTTGGTTGGCTGGAAGAAAATCCCTTTATTTTTGAGTCGCAATGTTCAGATTTAAAATCTTTGTTTTTTGGGAAAAAGGACAACAAATCGCCAAACCATTATACAGTCTGGGAATTATTATGAGGTTGGACTCTTAATATTGTAAATATGTGCTTTTTTAAATGTATGGAAAAAGTCAGGAAAAATTGCGCAAAATGCACCAAAATGTTTAAGCAATAAAAAGTGATATTATTTTCAATATTTAAGGGGTGTCAACTCACTAGACCTAAAGGCTCATTTCTGGAATTTAATAGCAGTGACTTGTGATAATTGATTCTTTATTCTTCTTTGTTTGTTGCTTTACATAATCCTTCCCTGCTCTGCTTTCAGAAGTTGACTATATAGATTCCTCCAATAATAGTAAAAACTCTTTGAACTGTAGCTTTGTCTAATCCATAAAACTATGTACACGTACAAGTCCAATCAGTTTACTGGATGCTTTGCGAAAGCGACAGCAAGTGTCCAAAATTTGGGTTCATTGAAGGGTGAAACTAAACAAGAACCTCTGTACAGTGTGTCTATTATAAAACCAAACTAGTAGCCAACCACAGCAGCACGACGCCAATGCTTCAGCGTCTCAGCAGAAAGAATACAGTACAACCGTAAATCAATATGAATGCTAGTTGAGCTGAAGGCTACATGGCTATATGTAAGGGCTTGTTATGAATGTCAATCAGTTTGGTAGCTAGTTATTATGCCCTTAAGTTAGCTTTGGCTTTGCCACAAAACACCACAAAAGCCTTCCAAGAAGGCAGTATGTAGATTGAAACTTGTAGTCCTGTTAAGTTAAATTCCACAACCTAGAGGCAATGTTAATGTATCATTTAATTTATTTTAGTTCTATTTTATTTTATTTTAAATTCATCTTTTATTTTTTAGATTGTCTAAATACCTTTTTAAAGTAATTATTTCTTATCAGATTCCTCAAATAATTAATTTCTAAAAGAACCGATAGCTGGTAGCCCCATTCCCTGTGCTAAAAGTAAAAGTCCTTGCTTGGATTTCTAACCATTTAAAGTTATCACTTTGTGACCATATTTCTTCATTAGGTACTTCCATCACAGCCAGTTTGTCTCTTTGAGTGTTTTTTGGAATGTTGGTGAAAACAACTTGCCTTGATGAGAGGTAGAAGTGAAGAGTTGGGGGATAATTTAGTACTCTAATGTCAGTTTAGGTTCAGTTTTCTGCTTCTGTTTTCATCCCCATGCATTGCACTATTTCTTCTTTGTGTTGTGTTGTGTGTGTCCTACCCTGACTTACAACACTTGCCAAGGTTGTAGGTAGACACACGCACACACACTGAGTTCAGACTCACACACACTCGGCGGGGTACGCAGCAGGGTTCATTTCGATGTGGATCGTCTAATATCACATCCCCGCAGCAAAATGCTCGGAATTCTGCCCTCCTGGAGAAGCGTCACATCTTTGAGCGTGCGTCTCTTTCCATCTGTTTGTGTGTGTTTCTTCATCTATATGTGTGTGTGTGTGTGTGTGTGTGTGTGTGTGTGTGTGTGTGTGTGTGTGTGTGTGTGTGTGTGTGTGTGTGTGTGTGTGTGTGTGTGTCAGGGGGTTTTAGAAGCAGGCAGGGGCTTAGCAGAGCAAAAGAGAGCAAATCTGTCAGCTCTCCCTGGGCAGACAACCCTTCTGACCCTCATTCAAAGACATATTGATTCTCCTCTACACCCAATAGGGGAGGGTGTGTGGGTGTGTGTGTGTGTGTGTGTGTGTGTGTGTTTGTGTGTGTGTGTGTGTGTGTGTGTGTGTGTGTGTGTGTGTGTGTGTGTGTGTTGTGTGTGTGTGTGTGTGTGTGTGTGTGTGTGTGATCAGGCTGTGCTTAACACAGCCTGATCTTTCCTCCTTGCTACCTTCATAAGCACAGAGTCGTGTTTCTGCAGAGTTGTTCAATAAGATAAAACATATTTGATTGCATAATCAGTTATTTTTGATACTTTACTTGTGACTCCGCGTAGAAGACAACAGAGTGAAAGAAAGAGATTATTCCAACAAGTAAAACCACAGATCTTTAAAGTCGGCCTGACCTAGTTTGCCGTTATTCGGAGGCTTTTATCTGTCGTGCTCTGTTTCCTGTCGGTTACATACTTTGGTTCTTGAAGAAAAAGAAAAAGAAGAAGAAGAAGAAGAAGAAGAAGAAGAAGAAGAAGAAGAAGAAGAAGAAGAAAAAAATCAGTGGGCGAGAAAACACAAACTAAGCCAACCAGCAAGACGAGCTCACAGCTTTTCTCTTATCTTGGCACTAACACCATATTAAAACCAAGCTGTGCACTTGTTAGCTCTGCCTTGTTTTCCAGGAAGGAGCCTAATGACCTATGGGACGCAACCAGTCGGGGGCTCTGCTGTCTGTTAGGGATCCTGTGTGTACTTACATGTAATTGTCAGAGCAGTGTCGCACGGAAAACTGGGTCAGGACCTGAAGGCCAGCGGTGGGAAGATTAAAATCGACCTCCCCAAATCACACTGAAGATGGTGTTAAGTAAAACTTCTGGGTGCGGGTTGGAAAAGACTGTGTAGTGACTGCGAGGTCGGTCCATTACAGGACGACGGACACTCTGGCATGGTATACTGCAGAGGAAACAAGAAAAACATAAAAAACAACCTGACAAACTATTGTGCTCAAAGAAATGGAAGAAATAAGCTCTAAACGCATTTTATTTCCAAAAACAGGAAGAGCACTGACAGCTTGTAAGCTTTACACTTACAAAGAAGTTATTGTGTCCAGAATACTTTGACAACATGGAACAGGCTGTTAAACACAACAGTGACATATTATCATCGTATTAATCAAGTTGTTACAGTGAATATGTCAGCAAACAGTTGTCTAGTTGGTCAGCCATATTATGCAGCAACACTGGCATTCATTGCGAGTTGTGCTTCTGTTCACCTGACAAATGTCAACTTTTGGTCTCCTTAGTGAGAAATCATTGTTAGCTGCTAAACGCTCCACCATGGCAACTAGTTGCTAACTAGCATGTTACCATACTAGATGTCCATTTACTGATGGTATTGGAAAGGAAGCACATCTTGAAAACAGCTTCCCAATGGAAATGAACCAAATCAGGTGCAGACCAAAACCAAAACAATGAAATGGTGTAAATGGTGTTTCTGAAGAGTGGTTGTGAGGCTCGAAGTGGGCAGTGACAACACAGCCTAACTCTAAAATGGACAAAAAGGTGGATGGTCAGTGGCGCTGAGGTGGCCCAGGTAATGCAGCAGAGCAGACAGCTAGCGGTTAGCTACCGCTAGCTAGTCACTCAAAGCAGCCACGCCCTCTATTATGCCTAACTTTAAGCCTTAACATAACTTCGACGGGTGAGTTATATAAAAATTCACCCCCGTACAGCTGTTATGAATGGGGATATTAGCTTCAGAGACTAAAAAAATGTTTTGGTACCAAGCTGTAAACATGTTTAGTTATGCTGTTATTATGTTAAGTTGGATATTTTAACATAGAGTTATATGGGGATGGACTGGCTTTTGGAGCCAGCCTCAAGTGGCAGGAGCTGCAGTTTCTGTCACTTCATTTTTCAGCACCGGGTTGCCGCTTGATCACTACAAGCGACACCTGTCACATGACACGTATCTAGTAAACGCATTGTTCATCTAAGAAAAAAAAAAAAATCAATGCAGCTTTAAAACTCCAACCATTAACTAACAGTAGGAATAAATGGATTTCACCTGCACAGAAATAAAAACATCAACATTGACTTTGCATCAATGTCAGCAAGGCTCGTTGCATGTATGTGTGTTAGTGTGTGTGTTAGTGTGTGCCCTCACTGTTGGGTCACATGTCTTGCGACCTGGCAAAGAAGCGCAGCGTGAGGTCTCTGGTAATAGCCGGTCGCTGGGGGCAACCGGTCATGGCAGTGTGTGTGTATTTGTGTGTGTGTGTGTGTGTGTGTTTGTGTGTGTGTTTGTGTGTGTGTGTGTTGGAGGGTAGTGTCGGGTGGGAGGTAAAGACTCCTACATGGCGGGGTTGCTGTCTACAGCGTGGAAGGGGTCGCGGTATAATGTCGGCAGCCCGCATGCTGACCCCTGCTCCTGCCAGCACACACACACACACACACACACACACACACACACACACACACACACACACACACACAGTCAGTGGTATAAGCTGAAAAATGCCGGCTGCGGTAATGAAGGGCAGGTGCACCGGTAGGCCATCGGAGAAACAGGAAGAGAATATGAGAGAGGACAAAAAGAACATGTGAAAGTCAAAAAAATAAAAGAATTGCTGATGGACTTCATGTGGATGATGATGTTTAATGTGTGTGTGAGTGGGACAGAGAGAGAGTGTGTATGGTCGGATTTACAGCAGGACAGATATAAGACCAGAGTAGAGGCTGAAAGTGTGTGTGTGTGTGTGTGTGGTGTGTGTGTGTGTGTGTGTGTGTGTGTGTGTGTGTGTGTGTGTGTGTGTGTGTGTGTGTGTGTGCTGGCAGGAGCAGGGGTCAGCATGCGGGCTGCCGACATTATACCGCGACCCCTTCCACGCTGTAGACAGCGTGTAGGTGTGTACTGCTCATGTGATCTGTGTAGTTAATGCACTGTAGCACCTGAGGGCACTTTGACCACCCCTGTCCTGTCCGTCCCCGCATTCATAATGAGCCATCAATACACACATCGTGCACGGAGGTGACTGTTGTGTGATGTCTGGCATCAGGCATCCATCACCTCCTTACACACACACACACACACACACACACACGCACACACATGCATCAATAAGTGGTCAGAATGCTAATTGTGGCATTTGACCAGAGGGATGACAAATGAACCGAGGACGTATTTAAATATTCAGAATACTGCCGATTTAAAGGTGTATGTCACCCAAATAATGCTATGAATCTTTATGACCTAAAGAGAGCATCATGTTGACTGGAGGCCCTCAGTTAATAGATGTACAACTGGCAACACCGTGTGCGATACATGCGGTTAATCTGCAATGTAATGTGGCATTTTTCGCTGCGGCCTAGAAACCATTTATCAGATGGCATCATGGGACGGCGGTTATGTTGATTTGATGGACTAGACTCAGCAATTCAAAGCTAAATGATGGATGGAAAATTGATCCGTTGCATAACGTATGTATGTTTTGAATCAATCGTTGGGAAGTTATCCGCTATAAATTACAACGTAGCAGTAAAATTAGCACAGCTCTTATTTTTGATTTTGTCTCTTTTTGCGTTCCACCACTAAATGCCATTACATTATTATTCCATCATATGGAATAAAAAAATAGGAATACAGTTCTGGAAAGCTCACTCTCTCTTGCAATATGGAATTCTTAAACAATTTAAATAAAGAAACACACATTTCTAATTTGTCACTGAACTTGTTTTGGTTCATAAAAGCACAATATACACACCATTTCTGTATCTGTTTCCTTCTATCTCCTTGTTCCTTTGTCACTGTTTCCTCTGTCTCTTTCCATCACACACTCACACACACACACACACACACACACACACACACACACACACACACACACACACACACACACACACACACACACACACACACACACACACACAGTGCGGGCCACAGATGGCATGGTGGTGTCAGGGTGAGAGGGGTTTGTTAGGATCAAAGACCTCCAGTGTGTGGCCCCCTCCACCCTTCACTTGCTTTCTTCTTCTCTTCCTCTCTCTGTTGGTCATTTCATTCCTCCCCTTTCCCTGCTTTTCAATCTCGCTTCCTCTCTCCCCCCCAACCCCCTCCTCCCCCTCTTCTCTCTCTCTCTCTCTCTCTCTCTCGCTCCGTCTCTCTTCATTTTTTCCCCTAATCTGTCCATCAGAAGTGTTGATAAATTATTCATGCCTCTGTCTGTCCCCGAAGCCTTGTCACCTCTCCTCCACTCGTCGCCTTCATCCCTTCCTCCCTCTCTTGCCTCCTCCTCCTCCTCTTCTTCCTCCTGCTCCTCCTTCATCTATTCCTCTCCAGCCTTGCAGAAAGCTCGACCACACACGATCTACCAGCAAAAGAAACGTATAGGTGCAAGTCAATGACACGATTTAATTCATTCCAGGAACTTTAAGCTCTGAAGTTTGACGGATGAGACAATGTCTCTTTAAAAATGTAATTTCGGCTATTTATTGGATGTTCAAATATTTGTTTTGTATCGATTGAAGCTTTTTTTAATCACATTATTATGGCACTTTCATTTATATTATCAGAAATCTGTTAAGTCATCATGATGTTTATGTCCAAATCACCTATTAGGCTTAGGATCCAAAAGACAGAGGGATAAAGGAGAAAAGAAGCCATTGAAAAGCACTAATGACCTCCTTCAATATCTCCTTCCTTTCTTCCTCTCCCCCCCTCTTGCATCCCATGTCCTACCGGATGGAGTGCCGAAATACAAAAGAGCGAAAGAGAAAGATGTAAAAGAGGTAGAGAGATGAAGAAATAGAGAGAGAAGATGCGACTGAAGGAGTAGTCTTGTGGCTAATCCAACATTCTCTCCCCAAACAATTAAACACTGGTTTATGTCTGCTTACAGTGTAGAGACACTGACTTCCAAACACACGCACGCACTCAAATGCGTTTTTTTTCTAGGGATAAAGTTTGTGGCGGAAAGCTATTAATCATAGGAAAATCCAGATGAATACAAAGTTAGGGAGTCTAGTGATTAGGGATAAATTGCCTTGTATTTCCCCGTAGGTGTTGTGTGTTTATGTTGGTTGGGTGAAGATTGCATCTGAGGTATCAGTGTGCGTGTGTGTGTGTGTGTGTGTGTGTGTGTGTGTGTGTGTGTGTGTGTGTGTGTGTGTGTGTGTGTGTGTGTGTGTGTGTGTGTGTGTGTGTGTGTGTGTGTGTGTGTGGCTGATACAAGGGTGTAAAGCACTTGGGCTGAACCCTTGGGATATTAGAATGCGACTACGTGTGTGTGTGTGTGTGTGTGTGTGTGTGTGTGTGTGTGTGTGTGTGTGTGTGTGTGTGTGTGTGTGTGTGTGAGTGTATGTGTCACACATGGGCTCTCTCTCAAAAGATGGCCCTGTCTCAACCACTCTCATCCCCCGTTACTGCTACGATTAATACATTAAAAAAAAATGTCCCCTCCACTTTCCCCCGGTGCCGGTCACACACACACACACACACACACACACACACACACACACACACACACACACACACACACACACACACACACACACACACACACACACACACACACACACACACACACTCACACACACTGCTCACTATTCAGCTGAGGTTACTGCTACATCAGCAGCACACACAGCACTGCCTTTAGAGGCTGATCAATCTGTACTGCTGCTCGCACTGATGAATTACAGAAGTGAAGACAGAAGGGGAGAGAGGGGGAGAAAATGTAAGGGGGGGGGCGATGAGGAGGTGGGAAAGGGAGTGGGAGGAAGAAGGAATGGAGGGAAGATGAGAGGAGACAAAGATGCCTTTGAAGGGACGTGGAGGTGTTCAGGGTAAGAAATGAGGAGTGGGAGGAAAATATGGGGGTTACGAGGAGTCTCCAAAGGACAGGGGGCAAGGCAAGGTAAAGGAGGCTACCAAAACCCACAAAGAAGAAGTGAAATAAACAGCAAGAAGGAGCAGTTGGGAAAACCAGAGCAGAGGCCCATCGCATGGATCTCTCATTTAGTCGTGGTGGCTCCAGGTTCACAGAGCTACACACAGGGTGATATACAGGAGCCCAGCACTCGAAACTCATCCCTAATAACAGAGACGCACGGATAATATTGACTTTAGCTGTTTATCATTTTGACATACAGGAGGACTCTACGGCCAAGCCACTGCAGAGAGACGTTAGGCTTGAATAGATGTCTTTGTTTGGCAGAAGGGGAGGAAGACTTTCTGACATGGTGTTGTTGTAAGGAGCTGTCATAAAGGGTTCCAGATAGATGATGCTTGCAGTGTTTTCAGACAGTCTTGCCAGAAACCGGGGTCAAGTGAGCAGTATTTTATATCGGTGTATTGTTCTGATGCTCATTTGACGTCTTCCAGTTAGTTCTTGGTATCTTCACAGGGAAGATATTTTTTTTTGTTTTGTATATTGAAGGCAGATCATGTTTTGTGACAATGAAAGTTGTAAAGACTTATTTTACATACTTAAAGTTCCTTAAAGCATTTCAAATGGCCAATTTTCACAGGGAAATCAGTTCTACGTTGGTTTTAACTTTGACCTGCGAAATCAAACCATTGACCAGGAGTAAGCTTTCCTTACAGTACCTACCTTTGTGGGAATGGAGAGCCAGAGTTTTCCAAAATGGAGGAAGGTATTGTAGCTAACTAGCTGTGTTGCACCATCCACTTTAATTTAACCATCCACTGTCAAGAGTGTAGACTGCTCCACAAAAGAGGGAATGGTTTTGAGACACTTGTTTGACAGGCGTCAATGGTACAAATAAGTCTTAGATCAATCAGATAGTTTTTTTATTCCCTTCTTCAATCAAACTTTATTGGATGGAATTATGCACAATCATCATACAAGTAAAGTACGGTCTAGTACGGAGAAATAGAATAAGCTTGGATGGATGTTGTGACTGACCAGTGCTAGCATGTTCCCAGCTTGCTAACGTGTTAGCGGATAGCTGTCTCCAGCTACACTGGTTCACTATCCAGCCCTGGAATTTACCAAGCTTCTAAAACCAAATATTTCAGACATTTTCACATTCAGAATAATTATGCTGTGCCCCTCAAAACTTAATTTTATTCACAAAACATGGTTCAGATCCAATTTGAGCAATTTCATAATGAGCTCTGGTTCTTGTTTGTTCTTGATCTGTTCTTTTCTTTCAACATATAAAACTAATAACAAGATTTCTTCTCAAAAGTTTCGGGTACAGACTGGACAAATTTGCACCATATGCATTCCACCATGGTGTTTCAGCTATTACTTTATTATATCGATGGATCTTTTTTTCCAGAACGTATCATGGATCATTAATTAATACCAATCAATCCCTTCAAAGGGTTAAAAGTATTACAATTAGAGAAACACAAATGCTTACTAAAACTCCACATTGTCTTGCACTGATTTCCTCCCTCCCTATGCCAGCTTTTACCAAGTATCTTCTATGTCCACCCATCTTATTTCATTTTCTCACGTTTTCCCCTCAATGAAAACATGATTAAACTTTAGAGTAGGTGATTCACCCCTCCGCTCTGTCTTCGACAATATGTGAAATGTATTTTTTCTCCCTCCCTCCCTCTCCCATCATCCTCTCCGGCGATAAATCCATAGCTATCTATGACAGCTTTGTTGCTGCCAGGAGGCCCCTCCTGCCTTGTTTGGCCGTGATTCCAGTCGACAGCTTTAGGAGCGTGTCTTTATTTAAGAGCCGCTGTAATTACACAGGCTTTAGCATATGTAGACGGCCAGATATGATTCAAGCCACCGCAACGGGGAGAGGGGGGGGGCTCAAACGGGTGAATGAGAAGAGAGATAAAACACAATGGCGGGAAGCGCAATAGAGAGAATGAGAGGAGATGGAGAGAAGGAGGGGAGGGAGGAGACAGAGAGGGAGAGATATGGTGAGCAGGGCAGACTGATAGAGCAATTGAGAGACGAGGAGAGGGCAGTCAGGAGGGTGAGGGGGGGGGGGGGGGGCAGAGGAAGAGATATTGTTTGGCAAATAAAAGAGGAGCGCGGCGCTGCTGCAAACTGTTCGCCTTATGATGCCTCATTAGGGCTTAGGGCTGCAGATAGTGCCTGTTAGAGAGATCTATGGCCTCAGTGCTGAGAGGGAAGAGAGAGAGGGGGGGAGAGAAGAGGGAGAGAGATGCAGATATACACAATAAAATCAACACGAGAATGAAAAGCAAAGATTAAAGCTGCTGTGGGCAACATTCTCCCTTCAAAGCGATTTTTATATAATGCATGACACTTGTTTGATTAACGCAAACGAGTCATGTGACATCAGATGGGTGCTTTTCTGAATTTAGTTTTCCAGTATCTATCACTGTGAGTTTTTATTAAAAAAATATTTAACCAATTTTACAGTTAGTCCTTGTCTTCTGACCCGAGTTTGGTGGGTTTCAGCAAGCTTTTTGAACATAGTAAAGATTCCAGTGTAATACTGAATTTGAACAATTTACAGTACATATAACTCCATCCGGACACTTTGTTGTTAACAAATCACAAAAAAGACAAAAACTTATGTTGGGTTGACATATAAGCAACTTTAGCGTTTGATACTTAAAATCGAATTTTCCAACTACACATGCCATTTATTCTGCTTTTTAAAGTATTTGCACTGATTAATAACCTCCTTATATAGGATTTTGCATTGTCACTGTCATGGTCCATCATGTATTCCCCTGGATTCGTATTAGCATACGCGTGCACAAGGACTTGCAGGAATACTAACATACTTATCATATTCTTTCATTTTCATCTTCTGTAGTCTGATTCATTGTGACTACGTAAGGTGATGAATCCTCTCGGCCTGCAGTTTGTTTGAATATGATAGATAGTACACATATACATAACTTGCTGGTCTTCTTCTCTTGTTGCCTTGGGATGGCAGAGTTCAACTAAGTTCTTAGCCTAACCACCAGTAACTATAGATGTTGCCAAGTAAACCAATACTTTGGATCTATCATAAAGAGTACAAACATGTTATAAGTTATTTTTTCCTGGTAAAAAAAATTACTCCTGGAAGACCTTGCATTCTTTGCAGTCCTCTGCCACTTGATCCCCGCTCTGTCAACGCAATGGAGATGAATGAGGAGGCTCGATTTTTTTTGGGACACGTTGTAAATGCCGGTCTTAAAGCCGCCTAATTTCAACATAGCAACAGTCAAGCGGGAAGAAACAAAAAAGCAACGTTAAACGCAGAACAAAAGGCGGCCAGAGAGGGAACAGAGCAGATAAGCAATCGGACGCCGTCCAGGCGACACAGACAAGAAAAGAAGAAAAGAGCACTAAAATAAATGTCTCCTTTTCTTCAGCGTGTGGAAGAAAGATAGCAGATAGTATATCACCGGGCTCCACCAGCACTAATTAGGAGCCGGGTTTTAACAAGCAGAGAGGCACAGCTGAGAAAGGGGGAGGGGGGGAAGGAAGAGGCTGAAGGCGGGGCCGTTAATCCGCCGTCCATTGTCGGCCGTTACAGGAGGAACCGCGTTGTCCGTTTCGCTGTGGGAGACGACCGTAAATCTGCGAAGCAACCATTTTTTTATTTTTTTTTCACGCAATACACGCAACTGCAGCTGCACATGATACCGGCTGACAGGAGTGGAGCCGCCCAGTGACGGATGGTTTTCATCAGAGAGACCACACAAATCAACTGCCTACCACTCTCACCCACACACACACACACACACACACACACACACACACACACACACACACACACACACACACACACACACACACACACACACACACACACAGAATGAAGGAAGTATAATAATCAGTAGGCATTTTGCTGCAGTTATCCAAAGTAGTAAATCAGAACCTGTTGTTTTTCTGCCATGAAAGGCCGGCGCTTATCTGCCTGCTACAGGTGTAAGTGTGTGTGTGTGTGTGTGTGTGTGTGTGTGTGTGTGTGTTCGACGCTGTGATGCTTATCTTTATCTTGTAGCCACACAGGGGCCCCTTTGTGGTCCATTGCTGATTAGCCGCCTGTACACATTGCCCGACCGTAAATCCACCTGTGTGGACCGATATTAGCGGTAATGAGGCATATATAAGAAAAAGGAAGAGTGTTTGGGCGTGCGCTCATATTTGTTTGTGCTTATAATTCCGCTCTAATTTCCACAGGGAGTCTGGTCCAGGTTTTTTTTTTCTTTTAGGGGAATTTATGAGGTTGGTTTTGCTGAAGAGCTGGATACCTGCTGCCTTAGTGGGCCTCAGAGACTACTATGTTACACACACACACACACACACACACACACACACACACACACACACAGAGCACAAATGCATACCGACAACACGCATATGGACAATATGCATTACGCACAGCCACAGTCCTAACCCCCTACGAAGGTCATGCCCGTCCCTAATCATAGCACACGTCCACACATGTATGGAGTTCCCACTGTCCTGCGCACCTGCAGTCGCAAATCACATGGCCACGCCTCCATCCGCCTCTCCCCGGCCCTAAACATGCACGTTCTTCATCCTAACCACCGTAATTTCCCTAACTGCTGCTTACGTTGCCCCGGAGGATCCCCATCCAGCCTGCTGGTCAAAGGAATGATAGGCTGTTAGGCATGTAGGACGCTCCGGGAGATGTGATCTTTGTCTCTTGTCATGTAACTTCCAAAAAAATGAACATGCTCTTTTTATTTGATGTGAATGATGGTTGGAGGATGATGGCCATGAAATTAGAATATCTCAGGAAATAATAGCATAATGTATTCTGTTGGTGCAAGTTTTTGTTTTTGCAAATATTTGTCAATTTTCATAGATGTGGAAGTCAGGCAAGATCAAAATAGAAAAAAGCTTAAACACAATCTAAACCCAGGGAATTGATGAAAACAGGTCAAACCCAAATTGAAGGCCAGAAAATACAGTGGGTCTGAAAGTGCATTTGACAGACTCACCGTCACTATGAACACAAACTTTATTTTACACCAGCCAGCCTCTTTTTAACATGTAATCTTTTAAAGTGTTTTATAGATGAAGGTTCAATGAGGACGAGGATGTGAAAGCTCTTTAGTGAGACAATTTGTAGTTTGTTATTTAAGCTGCATTAATAACAGTGGGTTTATCAGAGCTTTGTGGGGGCTGCTTTTGCTCAAGGTTGATGGTTCAATCCCCGGCTTCTACTGTCCACACGTCAAGGTGGGCCCCAATTGGCTCAACGGGTGCTTCACAGTTCCACCACTGCTCCTAAAATGCTAAGGATGGGATAAGTTCAGAGGAGGTCAGATTTCATGTATGTGTATGTATGTATATTAAAAAGTTGTTGTTTTCACCGTTGATAGCCACAGCTGGAAACGAGGTCGATGAGAGCCGTGAGAGTGAACCAAAACAATTCGCTAAACAAGACGCTACAACGCTCCACAGAGCTGAGGGTAGCAGAGTCCAGTGATAGTTGCTGATTGGTGATAATTTATAATCGACGACGGTTGCCCCTTTTTCATAACAGATACAATTTTTTCCATTGTTAACATTTATAAAAATCATTAGTTCGGCTTTAAGTTGTTTTTTTTCTTCATCTTTTAAGTGATCAAATCCACCCATTCCAATTGCACCAGTGCCAACAGGTTGAACCTGAACCAGTCGGGTGAAGACATTCCTCTCAGTTTGCAGTTAAAGGTGTCTGGTGCTGGACACCTGAAAGGCATGAGAAGTGACGGCAGTGCATTCCCACTAATAGGGGTTTAACTGGGTGTGAGATGTTTGGTCTCCCTCTCATTGTTCTTCCTAATGGGACCTATTGACTGTTTGTGCAATCAGAGTACATCACCCTACATGTACAGTAGATTAGAACAGCAACCTCTCGCTCCCTTTACATCTATTCATCTTTTTCTACGTTACTGTGTCTCTCCCTCTCTCAGTTTGTAATTTGCACTTGAATGGAACGACGCTTTACTGTGGATGAATTACCGCGGTCGACAAAGCTGTTTACAATACGCCATGATCAAAACAATGCGACGATATGATTGAGGTATAATGCAATCATTTATGCCGCCTTTGTTTCTCCCCCCCCCCCCCCCCCCCCTCTCTGTTTCTGTGTGTAACAGCAGGTAAACAGCCTAGTAGCTTGTAGTGGTGATGTGATTCAGTAGCGCGGCGCATTTCCGAATGGTAATTTGCAGAAATGAAAACTTAATCAAGCATGCGGCAGAAGTGGCCCTGAATAATTTAACAGTGAGGGGAGACTGAGCGGGTGAGGGGGGGAGAGAGGAGAGGAAGGGGGTGCTGGATGAGAGGAGAGTTTCTTCCTTTTCGCTCCTCTACCTCTACTTTTCTTCCCACCTGATTCTCTTTCCTTCATGTCTTCCATTTCTCTTTTATCTCCCACCATTTCTTCCATTTTCAATCTTCCAGCTTTCTTCCTCACACCGTTCCTTTTCTAATCTTATTTTCATCCCTTCTTTTCTTCTTCTTCTCCTCCATTATTGCGGTATCCTGCGATCCCATCGTTTGTGGCGTTCCCGTCTGGACGGTGTACAAGTTTATCTCTGTCAAATGCTTTCTGAGAGGGTAATTAATTGCTTAGCCCCAGTTAAACTTTTAATATCTCTCTCCTCCCTCTCCATCTTTGATTAATTTCTCATTGCAGGGAAAAGAAAGACTTTCATTAATACTAAAGCCATTAGTCTTCCAGCAGGAAGAGAGCCCATATTTGGTCGTTACAGAAGAATCCCTAACCCCCTAGATGATTAGAGAGCTACAGAACAAACATTTCTTCTTCTTTCTGCCCGATCTAGGTAATATGTCCGACAAGTGCCAGTTCAAATTATATTTTTCTGCTTGTGTGTGTAATGAGGCCAGCCATAAAACACATTTTAAGTTTGTCTATTTATTAGAATCATTGATGTTGACCCTTACTGTCACTCTTTATTTTGGTGAATATGAAAGAAATATGAATTCCTTAGCTTCTTCTGACATGCACTCTTAATCATCAGACATTCAAATTACTTATTGTAAAAATCGAAACATTTCTGTCAAATTTAAAGTCCCCCTCCACTCCTTTCGTATTGTTACATCACACTGATCTTTGAGCTTCACTATGCAGAAGGATGTTTGTGCAGATTTGACACTATGGTTGTATTGGCTTACATGCTGAAGGAGGAAATCTGTGCTCACTTTTACATGTTGGTGTCATAGCAGGTAGTTTGGAAGCCAATCGATGTCCGACATACGTAACTCGTGATGTGGAAACTTGAAACCTTCAACGCACGTTGAGAAAGGACTTTTTAGTTAAGTAGCTGACATCTTGAAATATTTTAATTTTTGTAGATTGGGGATTTTTAAACAAGGGAGAAAGAGTAGATGTAATTTGAAGTTTTTTTAATGTACAATAACAAATAATTGACACAAATTAATATTCAAAACAATGTATTTTATTGTGTCCTAAAATATCTTTGGAGGAGATCCCTAACTACGTCTGACAGCTTTTTTAAGCAAAAAAAAAGAAAAAAAAGAAATTTGAACTTTTATAAAAATGTCCGTCAAAGTTGACGTCCCCAAAAGATGTGACTTTGGTTCCTGTTAAGGGTTCTTCATCTCCACCTGCTCTGAAGCATCTCAGTTAATTTCTCAGTGTAAAACCACATTTCACTGGGTATGTTATTATTTCTAATAGAGGGTTGTGCCTCTCTCTCTCTCTCTCTCTCTCTCTCTCTCTCTCTCTCTCTCTCTCTCTCTCTCTGTCTGGCCCAACTCTATACTTTGGCAGATTGGAGTGAGAATGAACTGCAGCCCCAGACGCTAGTTTGTGAAAGCTCTGCGTTCCTCCTCTCTAATGGAAATTAAGGGCCACGTATGCGTGCGTGTTTGTGTTTATGTGTGTGCACGCGCGTGTGTGTGTGTTGCAAGAGACGTGCCATGCTTTTGTGACAGGGCCTCGCAGGACTCCGATTTTATTAAGTACCCTTTAGAGAACGAGAGAGAGAAACAAAACAAGGGAAAAGTCTTTCTCTCTCTCTTTCTCTCTCCCTCACTCTCTCTTTCTCACACACACACACAAACACGAAGACCAGACTCAGAATTTTATTAAGTACCCTTTAGAAAGAGGGAGAGTGAGACAAGAGGGGAAAAGTCACCAGCAGCATGGTAATCAGGGCCCGCTAACCGAGACACCAAGAAAAGAGGAGAGTTTGTTAAAGGGGAGAAGAAAAGACGGTGGGGGAGGAGGGGGGACGTTTTCACAACACTTTTCTTTTTTTTTGTAAATCCAGAGAAGGCAAAAAAGGAGGGGTGAGGAAACTACATGTAGGCAAAAACAGTTTTCTTTTCAGAGAACGAGAAAAGGAAACAGAAAAAGTCTGAATCATGTTTTCTTTTTTCTCCAACGCACTGATTTAACCCACAGACCTTCTCTTTTTGCGTAGTAGTAGTGCTTTTTCTTTTATCTCTTTCAAACAACGTGTGTGTTTAAATAAACCAGATCTAGTCTAAAGCAGGATTCAATGCACCTTGAGACGGACCTTTTTTTTCTTCATCCAAACTGAAATATGCTCAGCAGGATATTCTTTAAATGCAATCTGTGATTCTTCAGAAGCTCATTGGGTGTGTGAGGCACTCAATTAGCTGACGGCCTATCTATTTCAATATTTATGACAGCAAACGCTTTCTATGATCACTTTCTACATGCTAATGGCTAACGTAAGGCGAGAATACACGTTTCATTTCTAGATAGATCTAGACAGAGCTGTGATGCACACAGATGCACATGCGAGATGGACATGGATCACCGTGGAGGACAGGGAGAGTCAGGATATCGCTGGAGGAGGAGGAGGAGGAGGAGGAGCTGGGTCGTACCTTGCATGACTGCTCTTTCCCTAAAGGAGCCCTGCCACACACACACACACACACACAGAGTGAGCGACGGCTAGTGTGCGGGTGGCTGTCTTGTTGGCGAGGGTTTCTGATTTCACGGCCTACTGGGTGGTGGCATTCAGCTTCCACCAGGCACCCCTCTTTCAGCCTTTCACACACACACACACACACACACACACACACACACACACACACACACACACACACACACACACACACACACACACACACACACACACACACACACACACTCACACACATACACACACACTGACCCATCCCCTCTGCTCTGTCCGTCCAACACCTCCCAGTTTCCTCTCTCTTTCTATTCATCTCAACCTCTTCTTCTGTAATCTTAAATACTTGCTAGATATTTAATTCTTATGATTTAACTTCTGTAGACATTTTATGATTTTGGATGATCAGGAACTATGGAATAAAGCAATATGTGTGTTGCAAAGGAAAACTCCTCTATAGATATATTTATAAAAATAAGTTCATATATTCCAGTTTTAAGCTCTGGTAGTTGAGCAAGGCGCTACTCCTGCAGTGTCAAGGGTTTGATTCCCTGAGCACAACGCACTAAATGACCTCCGGGTTCGAGAGGGAAAGCTGATAACGCTGACCAGCTTTTTCTCTCTCTGAAAGGCCGGGACAGACCCCCTGCTTTCCCAACACACACACACACACACACACACACACACACTCCCGCACACAAACCCAAGTGACAAGTAGCTCATCAAGAAAAATGGTGGACTGAGAATTTGCATTTTGAGTGAGTGCGTCCCCCTAAAGTTGAGGCAGATGATCCATGCTCAATCCGGACAAATGATAATTGATAGAGAGAGGGAGGGAGGGAGACAGAGAAGGAGAGAGAGAAAGCGAGAGAGGGTGGGAGGTCCTGTCAGCTTGTGTCTGAGTAGGTCGGCTTGGACCGAGGGGCTGCTGAGGTCAAGGAACAAGAGGTCTCATAGACACACACATTCAGGCTTTGTTATGTGAGAGAATTTAGTGCTCAGCAGACCAGCTCCTTCAGGAAGAAATCCTTCACTTCTTATTGGACTTCATCAAGCTCTCACTCTATCTCCGATCCAACAGAAGGCCTGTGATGAATTTGGGTCATAACAAAATTATTTACAGCTCTACGACAACAGATTAGTCTACTTTGTTATTCTTGTGAAAGGTTTTGTTGAAATGTGCTGATGTAATACTTAAAGGACAGCAGCAGAGAAAGGAAGGCTGGTGATGTTCTATATTTTTATTCAGTCAATGATCTCTAAAAAAGACAAAAATTGGTAAAGAATTTACCCTATTAAATTGTTGTCTTCTGTGCCACAGAGCTCCATTGTTGTCAATCCTACATTCATTGTGATGGAGCTGTAAATGCTCACCAACCCGTATTGGTATGCAAATGAAAATATTCTCCAACTAAAAATAAATTATGATGATGATTAGGATGCATCAATCCGACTTTTTCAGTCCTGATACCGATAGCTGGGCTTTGGATATCGGCCGATACTAAGTACCGATCTGATACCAGTGTTTAATTAAAAAGCTGTGTGCCTCACTGTGTGGAAAAGTGTGAGGCAACATCAGGCAACTTTCTCATACAAAATGTAACAAACAAATATAGATATAAATGTCAAGAGTTGTTAATTATTTATTTAAATGTTTAATCGTTTAATCTTCAAAACTAACAGAATTACAATTTTATTACGAATTACTATATAAGTGTGAACCTTTTAAATCCGGCTACAAATTGGTCAAAACGTAAACAGAAATTAAAATGTCAGTGTATATTGTTTATAGTATAAATAAGATATTTGAGTCCGTATCAGTGCATCCCCCATTTCATCCAGTTTAATGACATTTACTGAAAAACTACAGTTCCTGAACCTTTTTTTTTCTTTCGAACAAACATATATTTGTTTAAAAGATTCATGTCCTCAATAGGAATTAATTAGCAGTATTACTGATTGAGTATTGAGAGACGGACTAACACATTTTTTGCTTTTTAATGGGACAATAAAGTATTTTAAATAATTGTTGTAACGTTACCAATCCATAACTGACATAATTTCACTGATATAACTGCAATATGGCTCTCCATAGTGAATTATGATACAGCATTGTTATAATACTCCTATAGCACCTTATATCTGCGGTATCTATCTTTCTAAAATGTTATTAGTTTCTTCTAGAGATAATTGATTTCTTAAAGAGTAAGTTCCCATTGAGACTGCTCTCTGTACTGATTGTATATGTGTTAGAGAGAACGTATTAGGTCGTCTCCTGGCTTAGCTGTACAGAAACACTAAATGAAGCCCCGTGTCCTTTAGATGATCCCCTTTTGATTTAACGCCGAGGCGCGCCGGGAGAACCTGTTGAAAAATCACTCTCCTCGGCCTCAGTTTTGGACTATAAAACACTGTCCGAACGTAATTAAAAAACCCGCACGGTCTTCCTCTGCAAGTCGTTAACCTCTCGTGATACTTTTTAGGGATTACGCCATAAAGCTCAGAGTTTTTTAATGGGCACAAATCAAATATGGTCCCACGTTAATTTAATTAAGGCCTGCCACCCAAACGTCCGGCCTCGGTCCAAATATTTGAGAGGAGCAATACTTTTTTTTTTGCCCCGCCCTTCCTCCAAGTTGATTAAAATATGTGATATTTCACATTAGTTTAGTTTTTATGGGCAGTGAGGTAATTCATTGTCAGTAAATGGCTTGTCAGAGTGCTCTGTGAGTGATGTAATGCTATGAAGTCTATCGTTTGAATTGCCCCTACGCCTATTAGAGAAAATCGACTTCTGGGCCCATTATTTGATTATCTTGCAGGAAGTTTGGAGAAGGCCATTGGCATCATGCTATTGGAAGAGATCACATTTTTCAGTTTGGCAAGTGGGCTGAAAGCATTGTACTGCTTTTAAATGCTTGACCGAAAAGGCCCCATATCCTTGAAGTATTTTTTAGAAATAAAACATTCGATCATCTTTAACTACCCCTGCTACTGCTCTGCGTAAATATAATAATAATAAATGAATGTTTTTAAAATATACATATATATATACATTTGTAGAATTAAACTATATGCTTATTCAACATGCAAACAGCTCCCCTCCAACTCATTTCGACCTTTTAATTAAAATATGTCAGGTTCCCATTCGCTGTAAAAGCACTTGAACACGTTCCTCAGGTCCAGCATCAAGGCAGGACCCTAATACCTGGGCCTTAATTAACACGCATTTAAAGATACTCATGATGCAAATTAGCACTAACATCGGAACAGGGGTGCAGGGGGTGGGGGGGTAAACGACAAGACGAGATAATTCGACTAATGCATATTTATCTCATGCTAATTGGCGTGCACGGCTAAAGAAAAGCGTGCACTTAATTAATTGACACGGAGGGGGGTGCAAATGAATTGGAGGCACTCAATCTGGAGAGAGGGAGACAACAACGGGGAGAGGGGATGGACGGGGGGGGAGTCTCAGCGAGAGGCAAAAACAAAAACAAGTGGAGTTAAATCATTTCGAGTGCTATCTTTTTTAAAATTTTTGCAAAATAAGTTTAGCCTTTTTTTGGAAAAGCCCATCATTTGTTTAATTTATTAGTGCTTTTACGTTAGAAAAGTATAAAAAATTCAGAAAGATTCTAAATTGATCTTTTAATCATGTAGCTGCTAGACAAATTATAAATCCAACGGGATCAAAATCATTTTCAAAATAAACCAAAATAATCCCAGATTGCAAATTATCAATACACTACGATTCTATGGTAATATTCCTATAACAAAATTGATAACTACCAACAGCTGCTGATAAAGAAAGCCTAATATCATCAACTATCATCAACAGTGTAAATCTCTAAAGGAATGTCATAGAAGTATCATATTTATAAAGACCATCAAGTATTATAAGGACACTCTAAAATAAAAGAAAGGAACATTATTTCACATTTATACTGAGGATAAATCACATTTTTTTAATCTGTAAATCTTCAATTTTATGAAATAAATGGGGACATTATGTAGCCAGTCAACGGCTGAAATGATTTTAGGCTAATTTGGCATTAAAAGCATAGACCGTGTGTTTCTCCAACAAGTGGGACATGGTGGATTTCCTAAACGGGCCCTTAACGTCTGTCCCGGTTAGTCACTCTGTGTGTCCCTAATGCCAGATTTCAGAGTGGTTTTGTTAACAAAATAGCTGTGTCTGTCCAGCTCGCCCCGTGTAATTTGGTTTGTGTAGTTGGCCCCGATGTTATAGGGGCCCTCACCCACCCACACACACACACACACACTCCCTCCCTGTATCTCTCATTCATTTGTTTATGGTCTTCCCCTCTTTTTTTTTAAGGAGAGTGATAGGACGCAGAAGCAGGACCTTTTCACGCCTGCCTCCCTCTCTCCCTCCCTCCCTCCCTCTCCGCTCCGCCCCGCTCCGGAGGCACAAGAATTAAAACAGAAATGTTTTTGAAACGCACACAACACTCATCCATTTCAAGCCACAGATGGTCTTTTGAATGGAGTGGGGCGGGGGGGGCTCTCTTGTTGTGTATGTGGGCATGAATGTGGGAGTTAACCCTCGCTTTTAGCCTCCTCCTCCGCTGCATCCAGGCAGCCGTTTTGCTCCTTCGTTTTTCTTTCTCTCTTTGTGCCTCCTAACTTTCTCCTTTTGGAAAAACGCCTTTTGTGTGGAAACCCACGGCCACTGACCGGCTCGGCCTTCTGCTCATCTCCCACACCCCGCCCTGCGTCCAGTGTGTGCGTTTAAGAGATGGAGACCATTATCAATGCAAACACAGACCTAAGCACGGTCATCCTGTCATAAAGCTTCAGAGAGATGCCATACAAAGTACACGACTGTTGAGTACCATACACAAAATATAGAAATAATCATAATAAGTATGTTTCCAAGTAAAGAAGTGAAGATCATTTTTTTATATAATTTGAAACTACATCGGCAAAAACTTCAAGCAGCTGCTTTTTTCTTTTACGCTGCAAGAAATGCAACAGCAACATAAAAAGACGCAGTATTTGCATTGAGATTCCATAATGTCTATTCTCTCCCGTGATATGTACATTATGTTTATGTGTATGCGTGTTATGGGGGGGGGATTATCACGCAGTGGCACAATGCTCTCATTGTATTTTTATTTCTAGGGCCCCGTGGAGAATCTGGCATGAAGGCAAACACATGCCCACTCCAATCAGTCAGGGCAACACTCGGATAAAGAGGGAAGGGAAAAAATCATTGCTACTGTGTGTCAAATTATAAAAATTGACCACCTGTTTCTCACACACACACATTCAGTGGACGCTCCGGTAACACGTATGGCTTTCCCCGCTCGTGTGAACGCTACCGGCAGCAGCAGAGCGAGCAGCTGTCCTCGTTGGTGGTCCCAGTTATGTGGCGAATTTTGCTCATATGTAAAAATGAAACCCGATCGTCTTTGGCGCGCTATTCCCCCATATAGCGTTGTTTTATTGCGTCATTTTTAAGAGTCTGCATTCTTCTTGGACACAGGGAGGGCTAAGGTTTCATTCACTCATGCGGCTGCTTCCTACTTTGTAGCGGTGCATATTTAAAGAGACACTTGTAACAGAGCTTTTAGGAGGAAGAAGAGCACGACAGGTTGTCTTCTTTTTCTCTCCGTGTCTCTCGTCCTCTCCCTAGGTGGCTCTGGTAATAAACACACTAGCCGTCCGTCCGTCTCGCCGCCTTGGCAGGTTGAGGCCCACTTAACCAGGCGAAACCGGCCGCTCTCTTCTAAGTCCCTTTGAATGCCTCCCTTTGTCGGCGACACGCCACCATGTTAATGTCATGTACCGTAGAAATTGCCGCGGCCATGGCTATTAGCTTTGGCGCTAAAGTACAGAGAGTGACGGAGAGATAGAGAGGGAGAGAGAGGCCGCCACAAAACCCAGCCGGCTTCAAATGCACACCATAATTGCATTGCTGTGAAGAGGGTTAGCCCTTTTCTCCCCTCCCCTCTCTCTTCTCCCCCCCCCCCACCGTCTTTCTCTCCCTTTTTGTGTGTGCGATTTGTCCCTTAAGCCGGCGTAACGTCTCGGCCGAGGCCGCAGAATGTGGAGAGCAAATTGGAGGCAGAGCGTGAACAATGGAACATGCATCGCTGCTGGGGCATTCTTCTTCTTCTTTTACTGGGAACTGTGGGAGGGGTGGAGGGGAGAGAGAGAGAGAGAGAGAGAAAGAGAGAGAAAGTCATTTTGTGATGAAACTCCAGCACCGTAGACATCCAGATGTAGACGGTGAGTGTGCAGTGGAGGGTGGATATACAGCAGCTCGCAACAAAGCGGGATAGTTGGACTTGCTTTGCTCATTTCAGGTGTGTTGTAGGGTTGAAAATCAAATGAGGCTTTGGGAGAATGAGAGTAAAATTACATAATGGCATGGAAGAAGCAAACAGTACACATAGGATTAAAAATATGAGGCAGGCCAGGGGTACGGATTTCAAAGTTAGGACATCATTATTTTTCTTACGTTTTCAGGTTCTACATGGCTACATGACTATCACCGATTGCCTCTGTTGTCCCCCTGAGGGGCATTCGGCCCAAGATAAGTTACGGGCCACAGAACTCACATCTGTGAGTTTTTTTGTTTGTATGCAAGTTTCATTCCTCTGAAGTCAGGTCACAGAGGGAGGGAGATGGGGGGACAACTGACAGGAGGAGATGAGAAGGGTAGAGAGTATGGACTATATAGAATGTAGAAAGCTAGCGAGACGAAATGACAGAAGGGAAGCCGAGCACAGAAACAGAGCCGCGGCAGAAAATAAGGACAGTGGGATAAAAAAAGGCTAACTAGAAATGAGCAGAGTGAACGAGGACAGAAAAAAAGGACAAGACAAGACCACACAGGACTCAATAGAACAGGAACCACATAATATAATCTTCAGCGGTCGACACTTGCTACCTTGCCGTACCTTGGCACCAAGGCCTTTGAAGCCAGAGACTCAAAAGCGGACGGAAGGGGCAAAAAAGCAGATGAGAAAAGAAGTCAAACACAGCACACGGAGGCGAGGATGAAGCAGAACAGCTTGTCTTCGGCGGTGAATAGCAGTGTGTATCGTTCACATTGAGTCAACAGATTAGCGACAGAGGAAGCTTAGCTTTTTCCTGGTGTCCCTCGTTTGATGTTTCGGGAGGCCTAATTTGATTTTTTTCACCTCCCATTGTTTCAGCGCTGTGTGCCCCTAATCCACTTTAAAGTGGAGACAGCTTTTTGATCCTCTCCTCTTCTCCCTTTCTCACTTTCTCTCGCTGTTCCCTTTCTTTTGTTACCCTCTTCTCCTCCAACCGGTGCTCCACAGGCGCTCTGACATTCTGCAACACTTATGGGGAATAAGTTGTCCGAACCATTTAAGGAAACTTTTGTAATATACAAGCATTTTATCTGCGAGTTGTATCACACTACCATTAATACAACTTAATACAATTGTATTGTTACAATTAGTCTTAATGGGCTTCAAGTATAGTCAGATGGATATTATTTCAAGATTTACACCATAACTTCAAGCCTCTATCACTGTATAAAATCTAAAACATTTTGGCCAATAAGCTATCGCTAACAACATTAGTTAGTGAATGCTCCTGGAGATTCATAAACACCATGCGTCTATCTTCATAGCATTGTCTCCATCTTTAAGGGGCCTTTTTGTGGTTTTCATCAAGGAACACAGGGTAAATGAATCTCAAATTTTGTGTTAACTTCTAATGTGTTAAAATAAAATGCTGCAGCTTCTGGTACAAGCATTTTAACGGCGATGCTAGCAGTAGCTGTGGCTCTTTGTTTTGACCAACTGTTAGGTAGTAAAACTATATTTATTTATTATACATTTTTATTAAATTGAGTTATATATAAATAACTTGTCTGATGACCTTTACAGCATTTTGTCAGTCTTTGGGCTTTCAAAGCAATTTCAGTGGGGCTTCAAAAGGGCTTCTCCACTTTTTGAGCAGAATTACTTTGTGTTAAGAGTTTTGCAGGTTTTATATTTAAATCTTTTGATTTTCCTTTGCTGTTGGCTCATGGACGGAGTTTAATGAACTGGCTAACAACACTGAAGTATGTGTTATACTGAAGTGACGCTGCCTCGTTGGTGACACAAAGTGTCAACGACAAAAGTTTTGTCTTGTTCACTTTACTAGATCACATCCTGCATCTCTTTTAATCTCATACTGTATATCAATGCAGAGAACAAGAAAAGAACAAAATGTATCAAGCCCTGTTCACTCAGTCTTAACTTCCCCACAGTTGAAGTGCTCCAACAGTTCTTGATGGTAATAAAAGCCTTTGGGGTTGGAGTTTTTCGTTTTTTGGCCTTAAAGCGCTTCCCTCCACCAAGCCACCCCGTCCCATTCTCTGCTGCAGGCTGTATTAACCCTGAAGAAAAGCCTTCTGGAGAAGCACAAGAATGGTTGCAGCAAAGAAGTGGTGGAAATTGTCACCACAGAGAAAACCCCCCACATCCCCCCCCACCCTTCCCCTCCCCTCCCCTTTCCCCCTCAGTGAAAACAGCGAAATGACCAGCCCCTTGGCTCGGTGACTGCGCTCAGCTTGCTATAAGGGAGCTTAATGCACCCAACCCTCCACCCCATTGTCAAGCCCCCACCCCACCCTCCCCCCGACCCCAAGCTACCCCTTTAAAGCACTACACCCCCTCTCCCGCCCTCCGCCAACACACACACATACCCATTACCAATGCACACACACACACACACACAAAACCACCAGCCTTGAAAAGAGCCACACACATCAACTCCTTTTGTGTTGGCCTCTTCTCCAAACCATTGACTGACTGACTCACTGCTGCCGCATTTGCACCCTCCTCCATCACCTCCACACCATCCCTCCAGCCTCACCCCTCACTCACTCACTCACCATCCATCCATCCTCCTCCTAGTCCTCTCGCTGCGTGTCCTCTCCCCCTCCTCCCAAAAGTGGTTGGGAAGCCCCGATGCAGAGAGAGGTGGGATAAAGACAGACGGACTGTCAGTGCATATGTTGGGTGGGTGACTCCACTCCTCTATGTTTAAAGAACCATCTGTGATAGTTTTTATTCAAACATGCAGCATCAATAGAACGTTAAGAGAGCTCCCTTTGTACCCTCTCTTCCTTTCTCTTTAAGTTCCCTGCTTCTGTCTCTTTGCCCCGCGCAAATTTCCATTCCTCTCAGCGTTCACTTCTTGCGCTGTTAATTTGTGAACATATGGGAGTGCAATTTTAGAAAGTTGCTAATGCATTTCTGTTGTGCTGTCTGCTCAAAGTGTTGCAAACTGTTGGCCCCTTTTTACAAAAAAATGTGAGGAAAGAACGTAACCAATTTCACGTTTAGTGTACGCTGTGATATCTGCTTTTATACTGCTTGTATGTGTGTGTGTGTGTGTGTGTGTGTGTGTGTGTGTGTGTGTGTGTGTGTGTGTGTGTGTGTGTGTGTGTGTGTGTGTGTATGTGTGAGAGTGTGTGTGATGGATTAGCTCTGTGAGGGGCTCAGCGGTACACTGATATCTTTGCTCAGCGCTCACAGCATGATACACCAGATACTGGCACGTGCTCTGTGTCTCGCACACACACACACACACGCACACACACATGTATGAGCAGGGATTTGGTGTCCAGCAGCGTGTAGACAACCCAGTGGTGAGCTGTCACTGTGTGTGTGTGTGTGTGTGTGTGTGTGTGTGTGTGTGTGTGTGTGTGTGTGTGTGTGTGTGTGTGTGTGTGTGTGTGTGTGTGTGTGTGTGTGTGAAGCCTTGTTCTTCTAACAGTCCTCTAATCCTTCTAGAGTGGCCCTGATAGGCCTAATGACACACATTGGGACACTACAGGGGGCTGCACCTGTGTATGTGTGCATGCGTGTGTGTGTGTGTGTGTGTGTGTGTGTGTGTGTGTTATGGAGCTATTACCACTTGCTGTGACACTTAAACATGATACTCTTTCATCCCTATCCTGTTATTTTTCTTTTCCTATGATGAAATGAACTGCATTCAAAGAAATACGATGGCTTTATATGGGACACAGATCTTTTTTTTCTTTCTTTTTTAAAGTTATAACCAAAAAGCAATTTGCTGCTTCATGAAAAACTCCTTTAACATAACTAAAATGAGCTGTTCTCACAAATGTTGAAAGTGGCTTCTTTTTTCTCGGTTACTCCCAACACCCACAGAACGGGTTCGGGCAGCACCCAATTAAAAACTTGCATTTGACCCCCGGTTTGGGTCCCGCTCCAACTGTTGCCACACTTCAGAGAGCAGGGAAGCGTCGGCCCTTCCCTCGGCACCGCAGCGGCGGCAGCAACACGTTGGCGACTCCGCACTCCAGCGCCAGCAACCGGCCGCCGCTTACAGTCAGAGCTGCAGCTAAGCAGACAAAGAACACGGTGTGTGTGTTAATATATGTATGTGTGTTTGAGGGTGACATCACCCCACAGAGGGTTGAGCTCGAGTTCTTCACTCAGCTCTGAGTTCGGAAATAAGCGTATAGGTCACCTTCTCACCCAAATATTGTATTTTTTAATACATTGTCATGATTTTTCAGGGTGAATTTAATTATTATTATTTTTTAGCAACCAATAGACATTTACATGGTGTAAATACCATCACAGTCACTAAGCAACTATGGTGGACCAGCTGACACACTGTCTCTCTCCATAGGAATCCGACTCGTAAACTTAAAGCTACCTGTTAACTGAAACAGGTGGTTTAACTACTGTCTGGCCCCTGGCTACCAAGCTAATGGCTTCCTGTACAACGCATACACACACACACACACACACACACACACACACACACACACACACACACACACACACACACACACACACACAGTCTGACTCCGTCTAAACACACGTTCTGACCCCACAGGAAATGTGTATATCTCTCTCAATGACAGGTCCCAATGCACAGCACTCCCTGTGTACCTCTCCAGCTCTGCTCTCCATACTTTAACGGCCATTTCCCTTCATTCCGTCCGATGCACACGATTCAAACATGGCCGAGGCACCTGTGCTTCTGTCCGTCTGCATCAGTCCACCCCACTCATCTTTTTATGTGAAATAAAAACCACAGAGAGACAGAAATGAGGGGTTCCATTTCTCCGCCCGTGTTTTGCTGTTTCCGGCTCCGACAGGGAGAAACTTTCTTTCTACACCTCAAAACGTCCACTTGCCTCCGTCTAAAAAAAAAAAATAAAAAATACACGCTAAGAAAGAAGGAAAAGATAAAGCAGCAAATGTAACAATCTGTTTGCCCTGGTTGTGTGTGTGTGTGTGTGTGTGTGTGTGTGTGCGCGTGATGGGAGCAAAGTGAGGTTAGATTATAGGGTCTGGGCTCTTGAGGGGGAGGTGGAGGGAGGCTCAGGGGGGGGGTTGGCGGCACACGGACAGATAGTGACATGATGGGACTCCTAATGGTCATAATTGGCGGTGGCTTTGACAGCAACTATATGATAGCTGCACAATATACACATATACACACACGCTCTGACTGCGAGCGTGTGTGTGTGTGTGTGTTTCTTTAAGAAGAAATTTACACAAAATTGCAGCCAGGTTGTTGAACCGCTTGTTTGCACCCGCCGCCTGTTTCTCCCTCTCTCTCTTTCTTTCTTTGTGCGTGTGAGAGTCAGAAATAAATATTGTATAAACACAGTTGAGTTGGCTGCTGACAGGTGTAAAAGGTAGCAGTTAAGCTCACTCCCCTCCTACCTGTTTTTGCTCTTTTTTTTAATGCTGTTTAAACACACACACACACGGCAGTGGCAGTGTTGCTGTTTTCAAAAAAAGCAGCAGGTGCCTTTTTATTTTGACTTCTTCAAAATGGAAATTAAACCTTCAACTGCTCATCAGTCCATCTCTCCCTTCCACTTTAGTCTCCATCTGCCTATTTCACACATTTACATTTCTATTTTTAAGATAACTTATGCTGTTTCAGTTGTAGTAAAGGATGGTTCAGTACTGTGAGATCTTTCTTTGAAAATCATTTTAATTATGAAACTGAAATGCCCATAGGAAAATTAGAAAATACCATGGTCATGGATCTACTTTTTGTCAGGCCCGACAGAGGTCTGTGGACGAAAAAACAGAATGTGGTCTCTCGTCTGAGATAATGTTCATGTCCCCAACAAAATTACTAAAATTACATTTTGTCTTTATTCTAGCTGCGTTATCTTCTTCTTCTTCTTCTTCTTCTTCTTCTTCTTCTTCTTCTTCTTCTTCTTCTTCTTCGTCTTCTTCTTCTTCGTCATACTGGGATTTTCCTTATTAGTCAAAAGCTGGTCAGCAAAGCTAGAAAATGTGCAACAGTTCAAACTGTCCCAAATTTTTTTGGGTGCATTTGCGAGAGTCAAAAGTGAAAGAGAAGAAGACCAAGATAGAGAGTCACAGAGAGAGAGAGAGACAGAGCATGGCAATCAAAACAGCAGACCATCTCTTGCACTTGAACGAGCTGCAGCATCGTGTGTGTGTGTGTGTGTGTGTGTGTGTGTGTGTGTGTGTGTGTGTGTGTGTGTGTGTGTGTGTGTGTGTGTGTGTGTGTGTGTTAGAGCCAAAAACGCTCCCTCTGATCTTGGTTCAAAGGCAGCAGGGAAGAGGCTCAAAGCATTCTGGGTCCATGGGAGAGATGGAGGGAAGGAGGGGAAAACTGTGGAATGACACAAAGAATAAAAAAAAAAAAGAAAGTCAAGGAGAGTAGGAGATAGATGGGGAAAAGATTCCCCCAGGGCTGGCAAATCATTCAGAGCACACATGGATATGTGCTGTTCAAAAGCCTATTTTTGATCAGCATGTCATATCTCAAATTTCATCATGTTTTAGGCCACTTGACCTTAAGAAATCTTAAGTTAAATCAGGTTTCTGAAACTACAAAAATATTGGCTTGATGGGACATTTAGGCCTCGGATCTAAAGCTCAGATCTACCAAATCTAGAAACAATGAAATAAAGTCATATTTGATTTGTCCACACCCCACAAAAACAAGATTCCTCCTCTGCTAGATCTAAATTTGAAGTCGGCTTTGAAAAGCCTCTCAAAAGAGCATTAGTGGAAGAGGAATTAGTGCCATTGAAAGTCAATGGAGGTGAGATAAGCTGTGGTACTTGATACTATTAGAGAGACAAACCCTTCGGAATTTAAGGCCTTAAGTTCAGAAACAGTGCTGTTACCCCACTGTGCATGTGTGTGTGTATGTGTGAGTGTGTGTGTGTGTGTGTGTGTGTGTGTGTGTGAGAGAGAGAGAGAGAGAGAGAGAGAGAGAGAAGAGTCTGATGGTCTTAACAGTAAAACTAATAGTGGATGACTGCCTTAGCTGGAGGCTCACTTCTCTGTGAAGTTTCCAGCTGTTTTCAGAAGACTTGCACAGCACACACACACACACACACACACACCGATATGGACACACACACACAAACTTTTTATAAAGTCAAACATAAAGCCGTATAGAATTTAGATAAAAAAAAGAAAAAGTTAAAGTAGAACAGGAAAAAGACAATTTCATGTGGCAGGCTGGCGTGATATAAATCTTATTTTTCCTTGTCGATGTGAGTCATCTTCGCTTTCAGGGATCTCTGGGGTTCCTTATGATGGATGGAATGAAGGGAGAGAGACACGGGACGCAAGGGAAAACAATTTGGAGAAATTTACGCCTAGGTTTCGCTGCAGTTTTGTAGAGAGCTTTGCAACGTTTTATGGCCCGCTGTCTGAGTCCATTTCCCTTCATTTTAATTCATTTAGGGCTTATAGTTTCTTTACTGGTAGTTTATTTTGAAGTCAGTCACCATCAAATACACTGTCACTCATGTCTTTTTAGCTGTCTGTGTGCTGTTTGTCTTGGTCGTAAAGTCGGAGCTGTAAAGGTTAAATGCGCAGTTGGCCACTAAAACATGTAGACATGCCTTTGGTGTGTGTGTGTGTGTGTGTGTGTGTGTGTGTGTGTGTGTGTGTGTGTGTGCGTGTGTGTGTGCGTGTGTGCGTGTCTATGTCCCACCACTAAACAATGATGGTCAAAGTTTCTGTCTTTGTCTGTCAGGGATGGGCAGCTGGACACCAGTCTACTTTTCTTTCCCACTGCGCACACGCACACACACACACACACACACACACACACACACACACGACAGACAGACAGACAGACAGACAGACAGACAGACAGACAGACAGACAGACAGACAGACAGACAGACGGACAGACGGACACATGGACTCGTCCGGTCTGTTTTTGTGGGAGGAAGGTGTCACGGGTCAGCGGTAAAAGGCCAAGCCTGCTTTTTCATTGGCCGACCCCTTACTTCCTACTTCCTGGATGACCCGGCACCATCTGGGGAAGTGATTGGTCGAGAAGAAGAAGAAAAAGCCTCTGGAGTAAGGTCGAGGCGGGGTTGCCGTGGGTTACCCCTCTGAGGCCTGTCACTCCAATGAGTCGTAGAGCCGCTGCTAATGATCAAACCAGCCGAGTCACGAACACTTTCACCTGCCTGTGTTTCAAAGGTTTCCATCTATCCACGGGGTTATTAAGGGAGAAAAAGCTGAATGAAATAGAAAAGATGAATGATAATTACATTTAAATAAAAAGTCATTAAAATGGAGAAGATCGGGGAAAGAGGAGAAAACATGGGAGGAAAGGACAGGAGGACAAAGAATAGGAGAGAAATTAAGGATAGGAGAGGAAGGAAGGAAGGAAAGAGAGGGAAGGAGATGAGAAAAATTAGATGAAAAGAAAAGAAGACAGGAGATAAGAGAGGAAATGAGGAGAGGTGAAGAGGCAAACAGGAGAAGAAAAGAAATTAGTGCACAAGAGAGGGGAAGAGATGAAATAAAGATAGGAGAGGGAAGAGGGAAGGAGATGAGGTGAGAAAAAAGGAGAGAGAAAGGAAAAGTGGAGAAAAATGAAATTTAAAAGGAAATAAAAGAAGGGAAAGAGAGGGAAGAAAAGAAGGTGAGATAATACAAGAGGAAAGGAAAAGGGGACAGAAGGCAGGAAAGAAAATGAGGACACAGGAGAGGAGAAGAGATGAATGAAGATAGGAGAGGAAGAAGGAAAAAAGAAGGAGACCACAGGAGAAGAAAGGAACATGAGAGAAGAACACACATTTCTTTCATTTTCCCCTTCCGTCATCTGTCCTCCTCCCTTCATGCATGTATCCTACACTCATCCACATGCCTCCTTCCTTCCCCTTCTCCCTTTTGTCCTCACCTCTTTTCACCCCTCCCCATCCCCTCTCTCTGTCTTTAAACCCATCTAACTCCTTCCTCTGCCCTTTCTCCCCCCCCCCAGTCTCTCCTGTTTATGAAGGTACATTTATAGGTCTACCAGGAGCTGTTAGCTGGAGGTGGCCTCCGCCGCTCAAACCACAACAAGGCTTCGCCCTCCACATGGAACAGAAACGGCATAGTGGGCACACTGGGTTATTTCCATCAGCGCGCATTACACACGACGGTACACTCACACCTCCCATTATCTACTAATGAGCATCCCTGTTTTCTCCCTGCTGCTCTCCCCTTTGAATCCTGCCTCGCTCCATCATACTTCTGATGAGTGGTCGGCTGTTTTTCTTCTTTTTTTTTTCTCTTTCCTCTTCTTTCTTTATATTGCTCCATCTAGCATTTGTTTTTTATTGGTCTACAAGGAGCAGTTAGCCAGTGGTGGGCTCCACTTTTTTAACCAGCACATGTGCACGTACTGTTTTTTTTTCACACACTGCTGTTATAAGTCCGCTCACTCAGTACATAGTTATATCATTTATGTAGTGTGTCCTCCCTGCAGCGCGTTTGGTCCAGATCGCTGTGAACACTCTTTCTGTGCGTCGTATAAACTGGAGTAAATGTGGCGAAAAGAATAAAATGAAATATAAAATAATAAAACGGGAGATGATGAAATTAGTCCCTAGCTTCTTTCTGTGGTTTCCTTTATTTTAATGATGGGGACACCCACGTACAGAAACCCTCCACTAGACTCACATGGTCAGGGTGGTGGTGTGTTCCTGTCCTAACAAAAGGACTGTTCACTCTTTGGTGGTCTGATCCCTCTTCACACATTAGACAGTCAATTAGCCACAGAATGGAGCAAGCTTACTGGATAATAGAAAGCAACGCTCGTCATTTACACACTGGAACACAATTGCATAGACTCTGCATATGTGTATATATATATATATATATATATATATATATATATATATATATATATATATATATATATATATATATATATGTGTGTATATAAAATCAGACTTAACAAAGGAAACATATAGTTTATTTATACATATTTAAATGCCGGTGTAAAAGAAACAAGAAGAGGATTAAATCATACATATACAACAGAAAATGATATAAACAACAAATAAATAATAATTTAAATACATTTTCATCATAAACAAACTGTCCACAAAGCAATGATAAAGGACAAAAAAGCCATGAAACAAAAGTATATGTACGTTAAATTTCACATTTATTTCGGTGACCTAAATCCCCTAAAATTCTCATTTATTTTTTTGTTGTTTTCCACCTCATTGTTCTCAGAAAGAATAACATTCTGCACTATGTGAACTACTAATTTATATATAACATGTAATAACTAACTTATTTGGCAGAGAAAATGAAAGTGAATGGTAAAATGAATTCCCAAACTGTCCGTTCATAATCCGTCAAACCCAACTATTGTGTTTTGAACCATCTGACTTCATGGTAATGATGTTGCGTTATGTTCTCAGCATTTTTTTGGGGGTGGGGGGGACTTCCACAGTTGTATTATAACTAATTGAAACAACCGCTGAAATATAAAAACCAGATCCATAAGACCAGACTTCTAGTCAATAGAAATACAACACAAAGTAATAAGTTTTCATTTGTATTGGTTGCGCTCATTATACGCCCACAAAAGGACGGATTGTTTCACTGTTCAGTAATTCTCTCAGGTTTAAGTAAAAAATGGGGATGATTGTCTTTTTGTGTGTTTGTGTTTGTGTGTTTTGTTGTAAACCAGACAAAGTTTCTAACTCTCTTCCGCTCTCTCTTCTCTTTCATGTGCCGCCTCTCTTCATCTCCTCAACACAGGTAAGTCATATCTCTCTCTTTCTCACATATTCAAACACAACCTGAGGACACTTGATGGTGAGTCTATAGCAGGGATGGAGGGAGGGAGTGAGGGGGGGGGGGTGGGGGTGGTAAAGTGGGGGTTCAGACTTTTATGAAGTCACCATGAGGAATAGCCTCGACTTGTGTGGCTGGCTGTTAAAACGGTCCCGGGTCATTCAGCAGAGCAGGGTTACAGAGTCTCAGTCGGCCCACTGCTGAACGGCTAGAATCAGATCGCACTCACACTCACCCCATAATGGGAATAGCTCCGAGCTAACACACAAATCTCATTCACAGGTTAAGCCCACGTTGTCTTTTGGAGTGACTTAACATCAGCGCCTCAGTAGCTACAATTAGTGGATTGCAAAAATAAGGAGTGTTGCTGCCCGTGTACATTACTGAGACCACTGGAATGCAAATCCCACACACACTTTTGGAGGCATCTAATCTGTTTGTCCACACATTACTCCTCTTTCTCTTTCTGACTTTGACTACTTATGTTTCTTTTAATCATTTATTACACCCACACATGCACACACATACGCGCACATGTAATCCCTCAGGGTGGCAGTAGCCATGTCAGAGGTTTTTACTGATCGCTTGTCGTCTGGTGGGACCAAGGTGACATTTCCTCTTACGACCCTAAATGTGAAACATAGTGCGTTTCTGTGTGTGTGTGTGTGTGTGTCCCTCTTTAGATAATGAGGGGTCTATATGCAGGCTCGGCAGGGTATTAAATATGTAACAGCAGGGTGGGGAACGGTGGTCAGAGGTGGCTTGTCAGACACACAAACAGACGCGCACACTCACAGTTGAGGTGTTGACGTGACTTTTCTTTTTCTTTCTTTCTTTCCCTCCCTCCCTCCCTCCCTGTCTGAAATGTTTTGTCCGTCTCCTAGACGGACAGGTGTTTGGCCCGTCCCACACAGTAATTAGTCACATAGACACACACATACTTACTGGTTTTATGAAGGAGGGAGGAGGAAGCGAGTGTATCTGGCAAGGGGGGGGAACCAGAAAAAAATGCGCCACAGATTCATCTTAACTGGCAGTACTTTACTGCGACAATCGCTTAAAGTATCAGCGGTCAAACTTTTTGCTGATTGAGGGGATATTTTGAGCTCTCAGCATGACTAAAAAGTTCGTTCCCAGTGGTTTTCCAGCATATGCAAACCCTTGCTGGACTGTTATTTGGTTGCTAGGATGACTTCACAGCTATTCCCCAGCTGTGGCCATGCACACACACACACACACACACACACACACACACACACACACACACACACACACACACAGACATACACACACATATATGCACTTGCACACAACAAGGCAGTTTGCACCAGTCAATAGGGGTTCCCACCCTCTCTTATCCTCAAAAGATGCCTACCGTAAAGACCCCAATTTATCTCTTTTGTTTTTCCTCCGTCTCCTTCTCTTGCTTCTTCTTCTTCTTCTTCTTCTTCTTCTTCTTCTTCTTCTTCTTCTTCTTCTTCTTCTTCTTCTTCTTCCTGTCTCTTCCCCCCTTCTTCTCTGTCCTCGCCTCCAGCCTTTTATCACCTCTGTCTTTATTCTCTCATTTTCTCTTTACCTCTGCCAAGATTGATTTCCTTTCCCACTGTCTCACACGGCCCTCTCCTGTGCTCTCCAATACAGTCAGTGTAGCTCGCTAATACACACACACACACACACACACACACACACACACACACACACACACACACACACACACACACACACACACACACACACACAAGCACACACACTTTTGAGAATCACAGTAATGGGATTAGAAGGGTCTGCTGAAATATTGAAGAGTCCCAATGCAAATAATGAATAGGCTGGCAATGTATCTGGGTAAGTGTGTGCGTGTGCGTGTGTGTGTGTGTGTGTGTGTGTGTGTGTGTGTGTGTGTGTGTTAAGCAGCACCTAATGCATGGTTCACAAGTGTGGCTTCACGATGCAGTTAGGACGGCCTGCAGGCACAAAGGGGGTACCAAGCTCAAGCGCACACACACACATAAACACCCACTGACACATGAACACTCACACACACACATGCGGTTTTAACACTGCTCTTCATCACCCAGCACTCTGTCCGTTCACCCCACAATGACACCCCACTTACATCTGTCTTACAGCAAGAGGAGAGGAGTAAAGCCTTTGTAATGCATGTGTGTGTGTGTGTCTGTGTGTGTGTGTGTGTGTGTGTGTGTGTGTGTGTGTGTGTGTGTGTGTGTGTGTGTGTGTGTGTGTCTTCATGCATGTGAGCAAAGTATGTGTGCAAATGTGACTATGTATGCCGTGTGTGTGTGTGTGTGTGTGTGTGTGTCCTAGCAGTGTCTAAGGTTGCTGGCTGAATGGAGGAGAAAATTAGACCTGATATGATAGTCACGCTTCACTATGTCACTGTGTGTGTGTGTGTGTGTGTGTGTGTGTGTGTGTGTGTGTGTGTGTGTGTGTGTGTGTGTGTGTGTGTGTGTGTGTGTGAGAGTGTGTGAGTGTGTGATGACGGTCACTGGAGCCAGTAGTACACAAAGAGAGCAGAATATCAACAAGGTTTTGATAGTACAGGCGGAATGACAAGGCCCAGATAGAAGAAAGCACTTGAGATAGCGGGAATTGTTGAGTTTTGTTGTTTGCTGATATGAATTTCTAATTCTCCATTTCTCGGTACTGAGATTCAAATGAAAAAATATGCTGAAAGATGCAAAAGTGGGGAAAAAACGCACTTACATGAGCCAGTGTTATAAAATATTTATTATCCTGCAAAGCCTTGTTCAAATACGGTCGGATTCGGTCCAATATGGCGTCAGAAAATAGCAATGCGTTAAAGAACTGGCTCAACTTTTCTGGAGAACACAGTACTTGTTGTGAGTTAATTCAGAAGATCTATACCACTTTAATGTTGGTGTGTTAAATATGTACCTGAACCAGCAGGCAATTAGCTTAGCTTAGCATAAAGACTGTAAACTAGCAGCTAGCCTGGCTCTGTCCAATAATGTCCAATCAGCACCTCTTAAGCTCATTAATCAACATGTTACTGTACATCTCATTTGAGTCATTTGTGCAAAAACTGCAGTGTAAAAAAACAAAAGTTCTGGTTTTAAGCAGAGTATTATGTGTTGGAACTAGATCTTGGGTGGGGGGCATTCACTTCCTGGAGTTTTGTCATCGCCGTGACATTGCTAGGCAACCAGTGGACACTTCATGAACACACAGTGGCTCAGATAAGAATAATCGGATTTACCCTTGGACAGAGCCAGGCTCGTTGTTCTCCTCTTTATTTTTGCTAAGCTAAGCTAGCTTGCTGGCTCAAGACATGTGAGTGGTATCGATTGTCTCAACTAACTCTTGGCATGAAAGCGAATACAGATATTTCCCCAAGTGCTGAACAAGTTCTACACCCAAGGAGCTGTCTGTGTGGGCTATGTTGCTATGGGTAAAAATACAATCCAGGAAGTACATTTTGAGTTATGAGATGTTTACAAACATTGGCTACGGCAAATGTTGATTTTACTTCATGTTGGCCAAAACAGCAAAATAAAAAAAAAGTACTATGTGCTATTGTATCCTCTACCTTACCTTTAAGGTTTTACCTTTTACAACACTAGTGTGCTTTAATGAGTCCCGGGGTGATGCTAAATCTACTCACTCTCAGTCCCAGGATAAAGAAGCTGCAGAAGCTTTGGTCAAGTCCATCCGCATTTCTCTCTGTCTGCTTAGATAAGACTGTTGGGAGCAGCTAGAGACACAATCCAGAGCTGGTATAACGACCTTCTGGCTGTTACCAACTCAGTCTAATGTTAAATGAGACAGGAGAATGGACCGGAGCAGTCGGTGGTTAGCCAAGGGGCCACAGTGTCTAAGCAGCACAGACAAGCCTGTTGTTTGGTTCTCCGATTAGAGGTTGAAGAGGCAGAGGGTGGAGGATGAAGATGGAGAGGGTAAACAAAAGCTGGGGAAGTGACTGAAATCTCATTCTCAAAAAGAGAAATAGACAGAGATCATCAACACAAAAGAAAGTGATCCTGGAAAGCATAGTCTTTTTCAAAGGTGCTTTCTAATTCCCTTACAGCAAAGTTTATCCAACATATATAAATAGGGATATAACGACATAAGTTCACACTTTGTGTAGACTGTACAAAAATGAGTAATTCACTTCAAATGAACACGTTTGAGTGGGATTCTGTTGGAAAATAATCCAGAGTAGTATTTGATCCTCAAAAGATAGATTCCGGCGTTTGTGTTATGACTGTGTATCTTCACTTCTCTTCATCACTGAGGATTTCTCATTATTATGAGCAGTTTGTCGTCAACCACCGTTCGGTAACTGTTGTCCCGGTGACTAATTCAGCATTCAAACTCAGCCGTGACCACACCCGACTGGATGAGAGGTCGTGACTGACAGGTGTTTGGGCCAATAGCGTGCAGGTGTAAATCCCTCCCTCAGGAATAGAGCAACCCTAATCAAGCCCTTGTAATACACTACTTCCCGTTAGCTCCCAGGGGCTAATTAGCATTCTAATTACTGATTGCAAATGAGAGGTGCGTCAATTGTGTTCCGCCCGTGAGTGGAGAGCCTCAAGAGAGAGAGAGAGAGAGAGACACACACACACTCATAAACATATACCCACATATGCATCTCACACACGTACGCGCTGTCATACTCACACACACACACACACACACACGCTGAGTGATCATCGTTAAGAGGCTTATCATGCTCTTGTTCCTCTGCGCATTTCCAGTCCCCTCTCATCCACGGCGTCCTCATTAGGATCATAATGCAGTACATATACACACTGGCGGGGAAAAACACACGCACGCATACGGCGATGAACATTAAAGATGGTAATAAAGAAACAAACATAAAACATTACATACTGCCAAAGTGTTGCTGTTGGTCCTACCAATTAACACAGAACTGATTTACTGCTGGGGGCCGGGGGGGAGAACACACACGTACGGACCACAAATGCATCACGCACAGAAATACGCGCTAATGTGGGTGTGAAAACTGCGGTTGGAGCGGCGAAAGTGTGGACCGAGGGGGCAAGAATAATGAGGGAATTATTCCTTATTACAGTACAAACTAGAACGGGTCCATTTGTGCGTGTGTGTTTGTGAATAAGAGAGGGAGAGAGGCAGAGATGGTGTGTGTTGGGGGGGTAGATAAGAGCGAACTGGCCAAACAGCCAATCATCATGTTATGCTGCTCAGTTAGGTGCTTTAACAAGGCTCCTCTAAGCTGCACTTCAGTCCAGTGTCTGCGCGGGTGCGTCCGTGTGAGAGAAACACCTCAGCACTGTGTTTGGATTGCAGCAGACTATTGAAGCTACTTGTTTTTTTTTCTCACACTAGTATTGCTTTATCTCTGAGAGATCATCATGCCTTTATTCAAATCTTATTTTGAAATTTGCAAATGATCGGCGGCTCCAGAAGATTTGCATATACATATGATATAGACAGAAATAAAAAGAATTATATATTTTCATATTATTATCATGCTATATTTTTTGATTGTGTGACGCTTTAAAAAAAAAAATTTGTCACAAAAAAATACATGCTGCATTTCTACCGCTTTACGAATGCTTTTAATCAGTTTAAGAAAATAATTTGCTTTATTATTATGAATATATATATCCCGGTACTATTTGCTGCTGCAAAGACACAATTTCATAGGAATCATTTAAGAGCTAGTCAACTTGTAATCACACACACAGTCGCACAAAGTGTGATTATTCTGACCATATTCTTTGTAAAATTGGTGGAGAAAAGAGGGAAAAAAAGCAACAGTGAAATTGGACGCTGACTCTCTCTTTCTCTCTCTCTCTGCCGGTGTGTGTGTGTGATGTGATTGATGCTCGGCAACCGGTGTTTACTCTTGTTGGTCAATTGAAAACCCAGCGTGGCAGGCTGGGAAAGCACAATGGGGAGAGGAGCTAAAGTGGCGGTGTGAGGTGCTGAACACTGACACGGAGACAAATAGATAGAAAGCTGTTAGAGAGGAGAGGACACGGTGGGAGGGAGGGAGGCAGACACAGACTACACTGAAAGGGAGCATTAGATTTGATTTCAGTAACGGAGAGGAGTAAAGGGGGGAATAAAAAGGGAAGAATGAAAAGAATAAGGAAAGGGTGGTAAAGGGAAGGAAGGGAGGAAAAAGAAATACAATGTAATGAACGATGGCAAACAATAGCTAATAAGGGCCTCCCGACATATCTGCAGACATAGTTTGAGTGATGGATGGGGGGAAAAAAGGCAGATGGTCTAAGTAACGGAAAGAAAAGAGCTATAACGAGTGGTGAGAAAGAGAGAGGGGAGAGTGGGAGGGCTGGAGGAGTGGAGACGCTGGTCATTCCTGTCAGCAGGCCTTTAAATGAAAGGCGACAGTGTGTTTTGGGGGGAAGATTGGAAGGCATTAAGGCCTGGCATGTCCTGTGACACCCCGAGAGGCAGAGAGACCTAGAGAGAGACAGGGAGAGAGAGAGGCCAATTGAATTCTTCTACCAAGTGCCCACTTGTCCATGTTAAATCTCTCAGTGCGTGAGGGTGTGTGTGTTTCAGTGTGTGCGTGTGCGTAGGCATTCCTACAGTATATGTATGCGCCTTGATCCCTGTGTGTTGACATGTGTGTGTGTGTGTGTGTGTGTGTGTGTGTGTGTGTGTGTGTGTGTGTGTGTGTGTGTGTGTGTGTGTGTGTGTGTGTGTGTGTGTGTCTATGTGTGTGATCCTGAAAGGTGAAGTGATTTAGTGAGAACAGAGGAGAGGGGGGATCTATAGCGGCCATGCTGCCCTCGCCTTTGTTCACCACCAAAGCCGGAGCTTATCGGCTGCACAGATTACTGCTGTATCGATGGCACCTCCTGTATGTGTGTGTGTGTCTCTCTGTGTGTGTTTATGTATAAATGAGAGGGACAAGAAAGGAAAAGAGAAATATAGACAGATAGGCATGTATGTTCCCGGGGCTTAAAACGTCACTTCTAGATCAAGCATCGCATCCCTAATCTTCTAGTTTTATTCTAGTAGAGCTTCATCAACATTTCCTCTCTCGCCCACTGGGACGGTCAGTTTTGATTCAGGCTAAAAATGTCTAGTTTACTCGGGCATGAACCAACAATTTCTCTTCCGTCTGAACCATATCCTTCTGAAACTAGTTCTTCTTTGTCTGAATCTCTCAG